>NW_023996497.1:0-41334 GCF_015586225.1 Lucilia sericata | reverse complement strand
TACGCTGTTTACTAAATTGGCTAAAAGAACTGCGCCACACAACTCTAAACGCGGCAAAGATGGCCTTTTAACTGGAGCCACTTTTGTTTTGCCAATTAGTAGATTTACATAAACTTTATCACCATTCACAATACGTATATATAGTGTAGCTGCGTAAGCTAACTCAGAAGAGTCACAAAAGCCATGAAATTCAATATAAGAACTAGGCGTATATTGAACCCAACGATCAAGTTTAATTGTATCAATCTCATTATAATTAGAAATGAATGTCTTCCATTTTTGTAGAGCCACAGGTTTTATATGTTCGTCCCAGTCTATTTTGTCGAGCCACATTTGCTGCATCAAAATCTTTGCTGTTATAATCACTGGGGCCAACCAACCTGCTGGATCAAATAGCCTTGCTATAATTGAGAGTACTTCCCTCTTTGTATAAGCTGTTTTGAACTTAATCTTCTCAGTTGTAAAATAAAAGTAATCTTCTGCCGCATTCCAACGGACACCGAGTGTTTTAGCATTACTTTTATCATCGAGCGACAAAAAAGAAGAGTTAAGAAGATGTTCTTGGGGCAAATTTTTTAAAATTTGTTTAGAGTTTGAGGCCCATTTTCTCAACTCAAACCCAGCTGTACCCAATATACCAATTAATTGGTCTCGTGCCTCCAAAGCATCAGGGATCGAATGAGCTCCAACAAGAGCATCATCAACATACATTGACTCACGAAGAATTCTTGAGCCTAGCGGAAAACATCGTTCTTCATCGTCAGCTAACTGTAAAAGCGTTCTAAGGGCCAAAAAGGGGGCACAATTAACGCCAAAGTGACGGTGTTCAACTGATAATCTTCGATTTGGGTTTCACTAGGACTACGAAAAACTATCTTCTGATACTGTCTATGTTCAGATTTTAATAAAATTTGTCGATACATTTTGGATATATCTGCATTAAAGACAAACTGAAAGAGTCGCCATTTTAGAATTAGGGCTACTAAATCAGCTTGCAATATAGGGCCTACAAACAGCAAATCGTTAAGACTGTTACCATTAGAAGACGAGCTTGAAGCATTAAAAACAATTCTTAACTTTGTGGTGGTACTGTCAGGCTTAAAAACTCCATGGTGAGGTAAATAATAACTCGGACTACTTTCTGAATTTTCAATTTTCTCCATGTGTCCCAAAGCTATGTATTCTTTTAAAACCTCATCATATTGAGCCTTAAATTCAGGATTTCGCATTAAAACCTTTTCATTTCTTAAATATTGACTGAGAGCAATATGACGATTTGGGCCAAGTGACGAAAAAGTATCTTTAAAGGGCAAACAAACTATATATCTTCCTTCAGAATTTCTTGTGGAAGTAGAAAGATAGATCTCTTCACATTTTTTATCCTCTTCTGATAAAATCTTTCTACGAGAAACTTCTTCTAACTCCCAAAACTTTGTTAACTGATCGTCAATGGAAACTTTTGTCATATAATTGGTTATTGAAAAACGTGAGGAATCATTACTTGGAGTTGGGCCTGTGACAATCCAGCCAAAAATTGTCTCTTGGGCCACTAAAGATTCGAAAATTCCATGTTGAACTCCATCACGAAGAATTAGGGGATACAAATCACCTCCTAACAATAAGTCTATTTCACTGCTTTCATAAAACTTGGGGTCAGCATAATTCAGATTGGGCAAATCTATATTCTTTGGAGGCTTAAATGTATGTGTAGGTACATTTCCTGTTACACGGAACTACTAAAGCCTGAATATTTAGAGATACATTTTGATCAAACAGAGAAACAATTATAAAGTTCGCAATCTTTGAAGATTTGCTTACTAATTCTCCTCCTAAACCAGTAATTTCTGCGGAAACTGGCTTATTGGGCAACTTCAATACAGTTTGTATTCTCTGAGAAACAAAACTTTCATCCGAACAAGGATCTATGAGTGCTCGAACTTTGTAATAGGAACCACAACTAATTATATTGACCCAAGCTGTAGCCAACATCACTTTCTTAGCTACTGATGTGTGATGTGACTGAACAACACCAGACGGACCTGCGATATTAGTGGACTGTAATTGATTTGTATTTGTGGACTGTATTTGTTGGACAGAACTATTTTGACTTTCGCCCTGAAATCTAGTATTTCCTTGATTTTGGCTATTATTGTTTTTATTTACAAAATCCCTATGCATTAAAGTATGGTGCTTCCTTTTGCACTTGGAGCAACCGTTTGTGCTACTACAATCACCATACATATGTCCAATGTTGAGGCAATTAAAACAATAACGAAATTTTTTCAAAGTTGAAACACGATTTCTATAATCCATATTCAAAAATCTGGTACAGGAGCTGATTTTATGGTTTTCTTTGCATAATTTGCAAAAAATGGTTTCAACTTTAGTATTATGGGCCTTAAATTGTTTTACTTTAGTTGATGTATGGTTATTGTTACTATTAAGTGCCGATTGGGAACCACTGGGATTTGAATTGTTTATAGCTATGATATCTGATACACTTTCAAGGGCATGAAATCTATCGGTGAGAAAATTATTTAATTCTTCCCATTTGGGAACCTCTGTTTTGTTCTTGAACGATTGTTCCCACAGATTAAGTGAACATTCTGAGAGACGGGATGAGCATTGGAATACAAAAATAGGGTCCCATGAATTAATATCTACATTGTATAACTTAAGGATAGCCATACAATTATTGATCTCCCTTTGAAGTCTTTTAATTTCACTAGCCGATTCTTGTTGACAAGGAGCTAAATTAAAGAGCAACTTCAATTGACTATTAATCAAAACCCGTTTATTTTCATACTGAATTTTCAAATTATTCCAAGCTATCTCAAAATTTTCTGCTGTCAGGGCAACATTTCTATTTATATCCCTTGCCTCACCATCAGTTTTTCTAAACAAGTAAAATAACTTTTCTACAGGGCTAAGTCTTGTATTGTTTATGTAAATCGCAGTAAACATATCCCTAAATGTGGGCCACGAAACGTAATCCCAATGAAAAACACCAGTATCACAAGGAGGTACGGATATGGAACCACAAAGATTGGGAATTGCTGATTCTACATTTTCTTCAGTTTTTTTACCTAAGTTTGCTTTTGCTTTGGAAATAATGTTAATACATCTTATATATGTCTTGCGGACCTGCGGATGCTTTGTTTGTACCATTAACAATTCTTTCTTTTTTTCTATTGTGACATCAGAACAATCACTATAAATGCTTTTATAATTTTCCCATGATTTATCTAATTCTGATCTTTCAAAATCAAAAGCATCGTCCGTGTAACTAGAAAAATCTTCAGCTTTAAGCATAACCTCAAAGCTGATTAATTCATCCGCAGCCACTATGTATTTTTCAAAAATCGACATATTTTAATTTATTTAAGAGAACCACAAAAATATATTTCCAAAAATTTAAAACAAATCACAGAGTCACAAACTTCTTTAAATAAAATCAAGAATGAAAAGAGAAACTGAAGTTTTTTAACACCATACAAAGTTAAAGAGAACCACAAAACTTTATTTTCCAATAAAAGAGTTAAAGAGAACCACTAAGTTAAAATGCGCCAAAATCACAATTTCCAATAAGTTTAAAAACTTGAGAAAAAAGATGGACGACAAATTTATTTAGGTTCCAAAAATAAAACAACAAATACAAATGACCGTAAGGAAAAACGGCGGCTTAATGTAAAAGTTCACGATGTAATTTCAAAAAGTTACACAACCTCACTTTTTCCGAGCCACAAATAATGAACCACAATATATGCATATGAAACACTTTGCACTTTAATAATTTCAATTTACGCACCTTTTTTTTTACGGGAGAAGGACCAATGTTTGGGGCCAAATCGGGAATCCCGGTTGTTACCTCTTAGTTGCTGAGCTGGTTCCTAGGTGCTGGTTGTTGGCAAACTGTCTCCGGCAGCCGTCCACTTGGTTTTCTCTTGATGCGGCAGGTCAGGGCCAAATGTGTTTTTATATACACACAAACACTTGTTGTTGTGTTGCCAAAAACAACCCTTATTTTTATTTTATTAAAAAGCTTTGTTTACTTCTTTTGTTTGTATTTCTGTTTATTTTATTTAAGTTCACTTTTCCTTTTGTTTTTATTTAATTAAACTTTAATTTTATTTTAATTCTTAAACTTTTATTTTATTTCAATTTCTTTTATTAATTTTGCACTTGTTGTCTGTCCGGTGGTTGAAAAGCAATGAGAATAAAAACAAGTAAGAAATTATAGTCGGGCGTGGCCGACCATATGATACCCTACACCAATTGCCAATATTAAATGTGATTAATTTCAATAATTACGCATTTCTGTTAATCTTATATAGGTTCCAAATAATGTCTGTTCATGTTCGGTTGTATGCTGACTAGGAAAAATAGAAGACCGATTTTAATCATTTTCAACAGCCATCGTCAGTGGATCAAGAGAATAGTATGTGACACATTTTAACAAATTATATTCAAAATTGCGATCTGTTGCGTGCACACAAGTTTTACACGGTCACAAAGACGGACATAGCTTAATAAGGACAAATATTTTTGAGTGCTACAAACATCAACACATTGTTCCGATCATGGCGAAAATTACAGTGTTATTTATAATTACATATCAAACTTAGTTGTGCCAATTTTTGGGAAGATAGTAGTATTTATCGTAGTCATGAGCTAAGAGGCCCTAATCGGTAGGTCCGGTTGTATGGGGGCTAGGGAAAAAATTGGTCCGATCCTTATAAAATTTAATGTCGACATTTTATATAAAATGTTTATATAAAATCTATTTATGGTAAATTTCATATTGATATTAGTGTTTATAAGTGAATTGTGGACATTCAAGTCATTTCCTGAAGGGGATTTTGTATAGGGGATAGGGTCAAATAATGCCCGATCATTATAAAAATCGACAGTGTTATTTATAATTATATCCAACTTAGTTGTGCCGATTTTTGGAGAGATAGTAGTGTATTTGACAAAGTTATGAGCTAAAAGGCCCAAATCGGAAGGTCCGCTTATATGGGGGCTAGAGTAAAACTTGGTCCGATCCCTATAAAATTTATGTTGGGAATTATGTTTATATAAAACTCATTTGTGCCAAATTTCATCGTGATACTACTGTTTATAAGTGAATTGTGGACATTCAAGTCATTTTCTGAGGGGGACTTTGTATGGGGGCTAGGGTCAAATAATGCCCGATCTTTACGAAAATCACTAGAATTATTAAGACATATATAAAACTAAACTTTTCCAATTTTTGTAGAGATAGCAGATCATTTAACATAATTATGAGGTCAAAAGCCCTATTCGGGGGGTCCGGTTGTATGGGGGCTAGGTGAAATAATGGACCGATTTCAACCATTTTCAATAGCGTTCGTCCTTGGACCAAGAGAAGTGCATGTTCCAAATTTCATCAAATTATCTCAAAAATTGCGACCTGTAGAGTGCGCACAAGGTTTACATGGACACACAGACAGACGGACGGACGGACGGACGGACAGACGGACAGGAAGTGATTCTGAGTCGATTGGAGTTGCCATACAATGCATATTGTTCTAGCGATTTTACACTAGAGAAAATATAAACTATGTGTTACACTAGACAGACACAAACAACAGTCAATTATGCATCATTTTAGAGCATTATGATTGCACTTTAATTTGGTATATCATTTGTAGCATAATGTGTTCGTCTAAAAAATGGTCAATTTGATGGATCGGTAGAATTATTGTTCTATGTTTAAAACGCGTAATTTGAGGTTCCGATATGGTTGCAAATAACTTTGACAGTTTTCGTGCTAGGCAATAGTTTATGCATCATTTTAAAGCATAAGTGTTGCACTTTATTTTGGTGTATAATTTGTGGCATAATGAATTTTTACAAAAATTGGATAGATCGGTATATTTATTGGTACAGGTTCAAAATGCGGTAATTTAAGGCTCCGATATGGTTGCAAATATTTTTATAGTTTTCATTTATAACAGTCGTTTATACATCTTTTTATTGCACTATAGTTGCCATTTGCTTTGGTATATAATTTATTCCATAATATTTTTATAAAATGGCCAATTGGATAGATCGGTAGAATTATTTTCACAGCTTTAAAAACGCGGTAGTTGAGGTTCCGATATGGTTGCAAATAACATTGACAGTTTTCATGCTAGGGCAATAGTTTAGGCATCATTTTAAAGCATAAGAGTTGCACTTTATTTTGGTGTATAATTTGTGGCATAATGAATTTTTACAAAAATTGGATAGATCGGTATATTTATATGTACAGGTTTAGAAATGCGGTAATTTAAGGCTCCGATATGGTTGCAAATATCTTTATAGTTTTCATGTATAGCAGTCGTTTATATATCTTTTTTGCATTATAGTTGCCATTTGTTTTGGTATAATTTATTGCATAATGTTTTTAGAAAATGGCCAATTGGATAGATCGGTAGAATTATTTTCCCAGGTTTAAAAACGCGGTAATTTGAGGTTCCGATATGGTTGTGAATAACTTTGACAGTTTTCATGCTATGACAGTCATTTATGCATCATTTTAAAGCATTACAGTTGCACTTTGTTTTGGTGTATAATTTGTGGCATAATGAATTTTTACAAAAATTGGATAGATCGGTATATTTATTGGTACAGGTTTAAAAATGCGGTAATTTAAGGCTCCGATATGGTTGCAAATAACTTTTATAGTTTTCATGTTATAACAGTCGTTTATACATCTTTTTATTGCATTATAGTTGCCATTTGTTTTGGTATATAATTTATTGCATAATGTATTTTAGAAAATGACCAATTGGATAGATCGGTAGAATATTTTCCCAGGTTAAAAAAGGCGGTAATTTGAGGTTCCGATATGGTTGCAAATAACATTGACAGTTTTCATGCTATGACAGTCATTTATGCATCATTTAAAGCATTATGATTGCACTTTAATATGGTATATCATTTGTAGCATAATGTGTGTTTTACAAATTGGTCAATTTGATAGATCGGTAGAATTATTGTTCTATGTTTATTAAACGCAGTAATCTGAGGTTCCGATATGGTTGCAATTAACTTTGGCAGTTTTCGTGCTAGGGCAATAGTTTAGGCATCATTTTAAAGCATAAGAGTTGCACTTTTTGGTGTATAATTTGTGGCATAATGAATTTTTACAAAAATTGGATAGATCGGTATATTTATTGGTACAGGTTCAAAAATGCGGTAATTTAAGGCTCCGATATGGTTGCAAATAACTTTTATAGTTTTCATGTTGTCGTTTATGCACCATTTTAAAGCATTAAAATTGCCATTTGTTTCGGTATATAATTTATTGCATAATGTATTTTTAGAAAATGACCAATTGGATAGATCGGTAGAATTATTTTCCCAGGTTAAAAAGGCGGTAATTTGAGGTTCCGATATGGTTGCAAATAACTTTGACAGTTTTCATGCTAGGGCAATAGTTTAGGCATCATTTTAAAGCATAAGAGTTGCACTTTATTTTGGTGTATAATTTGTGGCATAATGAATTTTTACAAAATTGGATAGATCGGTATATTTATTGGTACAGGTTCAAAAATGCGGTAATTTAAGGCTCCGATATGGTTGCAAATAACTTTTATAGTTTTCATGTTATAACAGTCGTTATATATCTTTTTATTGCACTATAGTTGCCATTTGCTTTGGTATATAATTTATTCCATAATATATTTTTAGAAAATGGCCAATTGGATAGATCGGTAGAATTATTTTCACAGCTTTGAAAACGCGGTAGTTTTAGGTTCCGATATGGTTGCAAATAACATTGACAGTTTTCATGCTATGACAATCATTAATGCACCATTTTAAAGCATTATGATTGCACTTTAATATGGTACATAATTTGTTGCATAATGTGTGTTTTTGGTCAATTGATAGATCGGTAGAATTATTGTTCTATGTTTAATAAACGCTGTAATCTAAGGTTCCGATATGGTTGCAATTAACTTCGGCAGTTTTCGTGCTAGGACAGTCATTTATGCACCATTTTAAAGCATTAAAATTGCCATTTGTTTTGGTATATTTATTGCATAATGTATTTTTAGAAAATGGCCAATTGGATAGATCGGTAGAATTATTTTCCCAGGTTTAAAAAGGCGGTAATTTGAGGTTCCGATATGGTTGCGAATAACTTTGACAGTTTTCATGCTATGACAATAATTTATGCATAACTTTAATGCGTTACGTTTGTACTTTAACTTGGTATATCATTTGTGGCAAATGTGTTCTTCTAAAAAATTGTAAATTCGATGGATCGGTAGAATTGTTGTTCTATGTTTAAAAACGCTATGATTTGAGTTTCCGATAGTTGCAAATAACTTTGACAGTTTTCATGCCAGGACAATCGTTTATGCATCATTTAAAAGCATTAGTTGCACTTTGTTTTGGTGTATAATTTGTGGCATAATGAATTTTTACAAAAATAGGATAGATCGGTATATTTATTGGTACAGGTTTAAAAATGCGGTAATTTAAGGCTCCGATATGGTTGCAAATAACTTTTTTTTTTATAACAGTCCTTTATATATCTTTTATTGCATTATAGTTGCCACTTGTTTTTGTATATAATTTATTGCATAATATATTTTTAGAAAATGGCCAATTGGATAGATCGGTAGAATTATTTTCACAGCTTTAAAAACGCGGTAATTTGAGGTTCCGATATGGCTGCAAATAACATTGACAGTTTTCACGCTATAACAGTCATTTATGCATCATTTTAAAGCATTATGATTGCACTTTAATATGGTATATCATTTGTAGCATAATGTATGTTTTTACAAATTGGTCAATTTGATAGATCGGTAGAATTATTGCTCTATGTTTAATAAACGCAGTAATCTGAGGTTCCGATATGGTTGCAATTAACTTTGGCAGTTTTCGTGCTAGGACAGTCGTTTATGCATTAAAATTGCCAATTGTTTTGGTATATAATTTATTGCATAATGTATTTTTAGAAAATGGCTAATTGGATAGATCGGTAGAATTATTTTCCCAGGTTTAAAAACGCGGTAATTTGAGGTTCCGATATGGTTGTGAATAACTTTGACAGTTTTCATGCTATGACAGTCATTTATGCATCATTTTAAAGCATTACAGTTGCACTTTGTTTTGGTGTATAATTTGTGGCATAATGAATTTTTACAAAAATTGGATAGATCGGTATATTTATTGGTACAGGTTTAAAAATGCGGTAATTTAAGGCTCCGATATGGTTGCAAATAACTTTTTTTTTTATAACAGTCCTTTATATATTTTATTGCATTATAGTTGCCACTTGTTTGGTATATAATTTATTGCATAATATATTTTTAGAAAATGACCAATTGAATAGATCGGTAGAATTATTTTCACAGCTTTAAAAACGCGTAATTTGAGGTTCCGATATGGCTGCAAATAACATTGACAGTTTTCACGCTATAACAGTCATTTATGCATCATTTTAAAGCATTATGATTGCACTTTAATATGGTTTATCATTTGTAGCATAATGTGTGTTTTTACAAATTGGTCAATTTGATAGATCGGTAGAATTATTGTTCTATGTTTAATAAACGCAGTAATCTGAGGTTCCGATATGGTTGCAATTAACTTTGGCAGTTTTCGTGCTAGGACAGTCGTTTATGCATTAAAATTGCCATTTGTTTTGGTATATAATTTATTGCATAATGTATTTTTAGAAAATGGCCAATTGGATAGATCGGTAGAATTATTTTCCCAGGTTTAAAAACGCGGTAATTTGAGGTTCCGATATGGTTGTGAATAACTTTGACAGTTTTCATGCTATGACAGTCATTTATGCATCATTTTAAAGCATTACAGTTGCACTTTGTTTTGGTGTATAATTTGTGGCATAATGAATTTTTACAAAAATTGGATAGATCGGTATATTTATTGGTACAGGTTTAAAATGCGGTATTTAAGGCTCCGATATGGTTGCAAATAACTTTATAGTTTTCATGTTATAAACAGTTGTTTATACAATCTTTTATTGCATTATAGTTGCCATTTGTTTTGGTATATAATTTATTGCATTAATGTATTTTTAGAAAATGGCCAATTGGATAGATCGATAGAAGTATTTTCACAGGTTTAAAAAGGCGGTAATTTGAGGTTCCGATATGGTTGTGAATAACTTTGACATTCATGCTATGACAGTATCATTTTAAAGCATTATGATTGCACTTTATTTGGTATATCATTTGTGGCATAATGTTTTCGTCTAAAAAATGGTCAATTTGATGGATCGGTAGAATTATTGTTCTATGTTTAAAAAACGCGATAATTTGAGGTTCCGATATGGTTGCAAATAACATTGACAGTTTTCATGCTATGACAGTCCATTTATGCATCATTTAAAAGCATTATGATTGCACTTTAATATGGTATATCATTTGTAGCATAATGTGTGTTTTTAACAATTGGTCATTTGATAGATCGGTAGAATTATTGTTCTATGTTATATTAAACGCAGTATCTGAGGTTCCGATATGGTTGCAATTAACTTTGGCTAGTTTTCGTGCTAGGACAGTCGTTATGCACCATTTTAAAGCATTAAAATTGCCATTTGTTTTCGGTATATAATTTATTGCATAATGTATTTTTAGAAATGGCCAATTGGGTAGATCGGTAGAATTATTTTCCCAGGTTTAAAAATGCGGTAATTTGAGGTTCCGATATGGTTGTGAATAACTTTGACTGTTTTCATGCTATGACAGTCAATTATGCATCATTTTAGAGCATTATGATTGCACTTTAATTTGGTATATCATTTGTAGCATAATGTGTTCGTCTAAAAAATGGTCAATTTGATGGATCGGTAGAATTATTGTTCTATGTTTAAAAACGCGGTAATTTGGGGTTCCGATATGGTTGCAAATAACTTTGACAGTTTTCATGCTAGGGCAATAGTTTAGGCATCACTTTAAAGCATAAGAGTTGCACTTTGTTTTGGTGTATAATTTGTGGCATAATGAATTTTTACAAAAATTGGATAGATCGGTATATTTATTGGTACAGGTTCAAAAATGCGGTTATTTAAGGTTCCGATATGGTTGCAAATAACTTTTATAGTTATATATATCTTTTTATTGCACTATAATTGCCATTTGCTTTGGTATATAATTTATTCCATAATATATTTTTAGAAAATGGCCAATTGGATAGATCGGTAGAATTATTGTTCTATGTTTAAAAACGCGGTAGTTTGAGGTTCCGATATGGTTGCAAATAACATTGACAGTTTTCATGCTATGACAGTCATTTATGCACCATTTTAAAGCATTATGATTGCACTTTTATATGGTACATAATTTGTTGCATAATGTGTGTTTTTACAAATTGGTCAATATGATAGATCGGAAGAATTATTGTTCTATGTTTATAAACGCTGTAATCTGAGGTTCCGATATGGTTGCAATTAACTTTGGCAGTTTTCGTGCTAGGACAGTCATTTATGCACCATTTTAAAGCATTAAAATTGCCATTTGTTTTGGTATATAATTTATTGCATAATGTATTTTTAGAAAATGGCCAATTGGTTAGATCGGTAGAATTATTTTCCCAGGTTTAAAAAGGCGGTAATTTGAGGTTCCGATATGGTTGCGAATAACTTTGACAGTTTTCATGCTATGACAATAATTTATGCATCACTTTAATGCATTACGATTGTACTTTAACTTGGTATATCATTTGTGGCAAAATGTGTTCTTCTAAAAAATTGTAAATTCGATGGATCGGTAGAATTGTTGTTCTATGTTTAAAAACGCTATGATTTGAGGTTCCGATATGGTTGCAAATAACTTTGACAGTTTTCATGCCAGGACAATCGTTTATGCATCATTTTAAAGCATTACAGTTGCACTTTGTTTTGGTGTATAATTTGTGGCATAATGAATTTTTAAAAAAATTGGATAGATCGGTATATTCATTGGTACAGGTTTAGAAATGCGGTAATTTAAGGCTCCGATATGGTTGCAAATATCTTTTATAGTTTTCATGTTATAACAGTCGTTATACATCTTTTATTGCATTATAGTTGCAATTTGTTTTGGTATATAATTTATTGCATAATGTATTTTTAGAAAATGGCCAATTGGATAGATCGGTAGAATTATTTTCCCAGGTTTAAAAAGGCGGTAATTTGAGGTTCCGATATGGTTGCGAATAACTTTGACAGTTTTCATGCTATGACAATAATTTATGCATCACTTTAATGCGTTACGTTTGTACTTTAACTTGGTATATCATTTGTGGCAAAATGTGTTCTTCTAAAAAATTGTAAATTCGATGGATCGGTAGAATTGTTGTTCTATGTTTAAAAACGCTATGATTTGAGTTTCCGATATGGTTGCAAATAACTTTGACAGTTTTCATGCCAGGACAATCGTTTATGCATCATTTTAAAGCATTACAGTTGCACTTTGTTTTGGTGTATAATTTGTGGCATAATGAATTTTTACAAAAATAGGATAGATCGGTATATTTATTGGTACAGGTTTAAAAATGCGGTAATTTAAGGCTCCGATATGGTTGCAAATAACTTTTTTTTTTATAACAGTCCTTTATATATCTTTTTATTGCATTATAGTTGCCACTTGTTTTGGTATATAATTTATTGCATAATATATTTTTAGAAAATGGCCAATTGGATAGATCGGTTAGAATTATTTTCCACAGCTTTAAAAAGGCGGTAATTTGAGGTTCCGATATGGCTCGCAAATAACATTGACAGTTTTCCACGCTATAACAGTTCATTTATGCATCATTTTAAAGCATTATGATTGCACTTTAATATGGTATATTTTTGTAGCATAATGTGTGTTTTTACAAATTAGGTCAATTTGATAGATCGGTAGAATTATGTTCTATGTTTAATAACGCAGTAATCTGAGGTTCCGATATGGTTGCAATTACCTTTGGCAGTTTTCGTGCTAGGACAGTCGTTTATGCATTAAAATTGCCAATTGTTTTGGTATATAATTTATTGCATAATGTATTTTTAGAAAATGGCTAATTGGATAGATCGGTAGAATTATTTTCCCAGGTATAAAAACGCGGTAATTTTGAGGTTCCGATATGGTTGTGAATAACTTTGACAGTTTTCATGCTATGACAGTCATTTATGCATCATTTTAAAGCATTACAGTTGCACTTTGTTTTGGTGTATAATTTGTGGCATAATGAATTTTTACAAAAATTGGATAGATCGGTATATTTATTGGTACAGGTTTAAAAATGCGGTAATTTAAGGCTCCGATATGGTTGCAAATAACTTTTTTTTTTATAACAGTCCTTTATATATCTTTTATTGCATTATAGTTGCCACTTGTTTTGGTATATAATTTATTGCATAATATATTTTTAGAAAATGCCCAATTGGATAGATCGGTAGAATTATTTCACAGCTTTAAAAACGCGGTAATTTGAGGTTCCGATATGGCTGCAAATAACATTGACAGTTTTCACGCTATAGCAGTCATTTATGCATCATTTAAAGCATTATGATTGCACTTTAATATGGTATATCATTTGTAGCATAATGTGTGTTTTTACAAATTGGTCAATTTGATAGATCGGTAGAATTATTGTTCTATGTTTAATAAACGCAGTAATCTGAGGTTCCGATATGGTTGCAATTACTTTGGCAGTTTTCGTGCTAGGACAGTCGTTTATGCATTAAAATTGCCATTTGTTTTGGTATATAATTTATTGCATAATGTATTTTTAGAAATGGCCAATTGGATAGATCGGTAGAATTATTTTCCCAGGTTTAAAAACGCGGTCATTTGAGGTTCCGATATGGTTGTGAATAACTTTGACAGTTTTCATGCCAAGACAATCGTTTATGCATCATTTTAAAGCATTACAGTTGCACTTTTGTTTGGTGTATAATTTGTGGCATAATGAATTTTTACAAAAATTGGATAGATCGGTATATTTATTGGTACAGGTTTTAAAAATGCGGTAATTTAAGGCTCCGATATGGTTGCAAATAACTTTTATAGTTTTCATGTTATAACAGTTGTTTATACATCTTTTTATTGCATTATAGTTGCCATTTGTTTTGGTATATAATTATTGCATAATGTATTTTTAGAAAATGGCCAATTGGATAGATCGATAGAATTATTTTCCCAGGTTTAAAAAGGCGGTAATCTGAGGTTCCGATATGGTTGTGAATAACTTTGACAGTCTTCATGCTATCATTTTAAAGCATTATGATTGCACTTTAATTTGGTATATCATTTGTGGCATAATGTGTTCGTCTAAAAAATGGTCAATTTGATGGATCGGTAGAATTAGTGTTCTATGTTTAAAAACGCGATAATTTGAGGTTCCGATATGGTTGCAAATAACATTGACAGTTTTCATGCTATGACAGTCATTTATGCATCATTTTAAATCATTATGATTGCACTTTAATATGGTATATCATTTGTAGCATAATGTGTGTTTTTTACAAATTGGTCAATTTGATAGATCGGTAGAATTATTGTTCTATGTTTAATAAACGCAGGTAATCTGAGGTTCCGATATGGTTGCAAATAACTTTGACAGTTTTCATGCTAGGGCAATAGTTTAGGCATCATTTTAAAGCATAAGAGTTGCACTTTATTTTGGTGTATAATTTGTGGCATAATGAATTTTTACAAAAATTGGATAGATCGGTATATTTATTGGTACAAGGTTCAAAAATGCGGTAATTTAAGGCTCCGATATGGTTGCAAATAACTTTTATAGTTTTCATGTTATAACAGTCGTTTATATATCTTTTTATTGCACTATAATTGCCATTTGCTTTGGTATATAATTTATTCCATAATATATTTTTAGAAAATGGCCAATTGGATAGATCGGTAGAATTATTTTCACAGCTTTAAAAAACGCGGTAGTTTGAGGTTCCGATATGGTTGCAAATAACATTGACAGTTTTCATGCTATGACAGTCATTTATGCACCATTTTAAAGCATTATGATTGCACTTTTATATGGTACATAATTTGTTGCATAATGTGTGTTTTTACAAATTGGTCAATTTGATAGATCGGAAGAATTATTGTTCTATGTTTAATAAACGCTGTAATCTGAGGTTCCGATATGGTTGCAATTAACTTTGGCAGTTTTCGTGCTAGGACAGTCATTTATGCACCATTTTAAAGCATTAAAATTGCCATTTGTTTTGGTATATAATTTATTGCATAATGTATTTTTAGAAAATGGCCAATTGGTTAGATCGGTAGAATTATTTTCCCAGGTTAAAAAGGGCGGTAATTTGAGGTTCCGATATGGTTGCGAATAACTTTGACAGTTTTCATGCTATGACAATAATTTATGCATCACTTTAATGCATTACGATTGTACTTTAACTTGGTATATCATTTGTGGCAAAATGTGTTCTTCTAAAAAATTGTAAATTCGATGGATCGGTAGAATTGTTGTTCTATGTTTAAAAAACGCTATGATTTGAGGTTCCGATATGGTTGCAAATAACTTTGACAGTTTTCATGCCAGGACAATCGTTTATGCATCATTTTAAAGCATTACAGTTGCACTTTGTTTTGGTGTATAATTTGTGGCATAATGAATTTTTAAAAAAATTGGATAGATCGGTATATTTATTGGTACAGGTTCAAAAATGCGGTAATTTAAGGCTCCGATATGGTTGCAAATATCTTTATAGTTTTCATGTTATAGCAGTCCTTTATATATCTTTTATTGCATTATAGTTGCCATTTGTTTTGGTATATAATTTATTGCATAATATATTTTAGAAAATGGCCAATTGGATAGATCGGTAGAATTATTTTCACAGCTTTAAAAAACGCGGTAATTTGAGGTTCCGATATGGCTGCAAATAACAGTGACAATTTTCACGCTATGACAGTCATTTATGCATCATTTTAAAGCATTATGATTGCACTTTAATATGGTATATCATTTGTAGCATAATGTGTGTTTTTCAAATTGGTCAATTTGATAGATCGGTAGAATTATTGTTCTATGTTTAATAACGCAGAAATCTGAGGTTCCGATATGGTTGCAATTAACTTTGGCAGTTTTCGTGCTAGGACAGTCGTTTATGCACCATTTTAAAGCATTAAAATTGCCATTTGTTTTGGTATATAATTTATTGCATAATGTATTTTTAGAAAATGGCCAATTGGATAGATCGGTAGAATTATTTTCCCAGGTTTAAAAACGCGGTAATTTGAGGTTCCGATATGGTTGTGAATAACTTTGATAGTTTTCATGCTATGACAGTCATTTATGCATCATTTTAAAGCATTACAGTTGCACTTTGTTTTGGCGTATAATTTGTGGCATAATGAATTTTTACAAAAATTGGATAGATCGGTATATTTATTGGTACAGGTTTAAAAATGCGGTAATTTAAGGCTCCGATATGGTTGCAAATAACTTTTATAGTTTTCATGTTATAACAGTCGTTTATACATCATTTTATTGCATTATAGTTGCCATTTGTTTTGGTATATAATTTATTGCATAATGTATTTTTAGAAAATGGCCAATTGGATAGATCGATAGAATTATTTTCCCAAGTTTAAAACGCGGTAATTTGAGGTTCCGATATGGTTGTGAATAACTTTGACAGTTTTCATGCTATGACAGTCATTTATGCATCATTTTAAAGCATTATGATTGCACTTTAATTTGGTATATCATTTGTGGCATAATGTGTTCGTCTAAAAAATGGTCAATTTGATGGATCGGTAGAATTATTGTTCAATGTTTAAAAACGCGATAATTTGAGGTTCCGATATGGTTGCAAATAACGTTGACAGTTTTCGTGCTAGGGCAATAGTTTATGCATCATTTTAAAGCATAAGAGTTGCACTTTATTTTGGTGTATAATTTGTGGCATAATGAATTTTACAAAAATTGGATAGATCGGTATATTTATTGGTACAGGTTCAAAAATGCGGTAATTTAAGGCTCCGATATGGTTGCAAATATCTTTTATAGTTTTCATGTTATAACAGTCGTTTATACATCTTTTTATTGCACTATAGTTGCCATTTGCTTTGGTATATAATTTATTGCATAATATATTTTTATAAAATGGCCAATTGGATAGATCGGTAGAATTATTTTCACAGCTTTAAAAACGCGGTAGTTTGAGGTTCCGATATGGTTGCAAATAACATTGACAGTTTTCATGCTAGGGCAATAGTTTAGGCATCATTTTAAAGCATAAGAGTTGCACTTTATTTTGGTGTATAATTTGTGGCATAATGAATTTTTACAAAAATTGGATAGATCGGTATATTTATATGTACAGGTTTAGAAATGCGGTAATTTAAGGCTCCGATATGGTTGCAAATATCTTTTATAGTTTTCATGTTATAGCAGTCGTTTATATATCTTTTTATTGCATTATAGTTGCCATTTGTTTTGGTATATAATTTATTGCATAATGTATTTTTAGAAAATGGCCAATTGGATAGATCGGTAGAATTATTTTCCCAGGTTTAAAAACGCGGTAATTTGAGGTTCCGATATGGTTGTGAATAACTTTGACAGTTTTCATGCTATGACAGTCATTTATGCATCATTTTAAAGCATTACAGTTGCACTTTGTTTTGGTGTATAATTTGTGGCATAATGAATTTTTACAAAAATTGGATAGATCGGTATATTTATTGGTACAGGTTTAAAATGCGGTAAATTAAGGCTCCGATATGGTTGCAAATAACTTTTATAGTTTTCATGTTATAACAGTCGTTTATACATCTTTTTATTGCATTATAGTTGCCATTTGTTTTGGTACATAATTTATTGCATAATGTATTTTTAGAAAATGGCCAATTGGATAGATCGATAGAATTATTTTCACAGGTTTAAAAAGGCGGTAATTTGAGGTTTCGATATGGTTGTGAATAACTTTGACAGTTTTCATGCTATGACAGTCATTTATGCATCATTTTAAAGCATTGTGATTGCACTTTAATTTGGTATATCATTTGTGGCATAATGTTTTCGTCTAAAAAATGGTCAGTTTGATGGATCGGTAGAATCATTGTTCTATGTTTAAAAACGCGATAATTTGAGGTTCCGATATGGTTGCAAATAACATTGACAGTTTTCATGCTATGACAGTCATTTATGCATCATTTTAAAGTATTATGATTGCACTTTAATATGGTATATCATTTGTAGCATAATGTGTGTTTTTACAAATTGGTCAATTTGATAGATCGGTAGAATTATTGTTCTATGTTTAATAAACGCAGTAATCTGAGGTTCCGATATGGTTGCAATTAACTTTGGCAGTTTTCGTGCTAGGACAGTCGTTTATGCATCATTTTAAAGCATAAGAGTTGCACTTTATTTTGGTGTATAATTTGTGGCATAATGAATTTTTACAAAAATTGGATAGATCGGTATATTTATTGGTACAGGTTCAAAAATGCGGTAATTTAAGGCTCCGATATGGTTGCAAATAACTTTTATAGTTTTCATGTTATAACAGTCGTTTATATATCTTTTTATTGCACTATAGTTGCCATTTGCTTTGGTATATAATTTATTCCATAATATATTTTTAGAAAATGGCCAATTGGATAGATCGGTAGAATTATTTTCACAGCTTTAAAAACGCGGTAGTTTTAGGTTCCGATATGGTTGCAAATAACATTGACAGTTTTCATGCTATGACAATCATTTATGCACCATTTTAAAGCATTATGATTGCACTTTAATATGGTACATAATTTGTTGCATAATGTGTGTTTTTACAAATTGGTCAATTGATAGATCGGTAGAATTATTGTTCTATGTTTAATAAACGCTGTAATCTGAGGTTCCGATATGGTTGCAATTAACTTTGGCAGTTTTCGTGCTAGGACAGTCATTTATGCACCATTTTAAAGCATTAAAATTGCCATTTGTTTTGGTATATAATTTACTGCATAATGTATTTTTAGAAAATGGCCAATTGGATAGATCGGTAGAATTATTTTCCCAGGTTTAAAAAGGCGGTAATTTGAGGTTCCGATATGGTTGCGAATAACTTTGACAGTTTTCATGCTATGGCAATAATTTATGCATCACTTTAATGCGTTACGTTTGTACTTTAACTTGGTATATCATTTGTGGCAAAATGTGTTCTTCTAAAAAATTGTAAATTCGATGGATCGGTAGAATTGTTGTTCTATGTTTAAAAACGCTATGATTTGAGTTTCCGATATGGTTGCAAATAACTTTGACAGTTTTCATGCCAGGACAATCGTTTATGCATCATTTTAAAGCATTACAGTGTCACTTTGTTTTGGTGTATAATTTGTGGCATAATGAATTTTTACAAAAATTGGATAGATCGGTATATTTATTGGTACAGGTTTAAAAATGCGGTAATTTAAGGCTCCGATATGGTTGCAAATAACTTTTTTTTTATAACAGTCCTTTATATATCTTTTTATTGCATTATAGTTGCCACTTGTTTTGGTATATAATTTATTGCATAATATATTTTTAGAAAATGGCCAATTGGATAGATCGGTAGAATTATTTTCACAGCTTTAAAAAGGCGGTAATTTGAGGTTCCGATATGGCTGCAAATAACATTGACAGTTTTCACGCTATAACAGTCATTTATGCATCATTTTAAAGCATTATGATTGCACTTTAATATGGTATATTTTTTGTAGCATAATGTGTGTTTTTACAAATTGGTCAATTTGATAGATCGGTAGAATTATTGTTCTATGTTTAATAAACGCAGTAATCTGAGGTTCCGATATGGTTGCAATTACCTTTGGCAGTTTTCGTGCTAGGACAGTCGTTTATGCATTAAAATTGCCAATTGTTTTGGTATATAATTTATTGCATAATGTATTTTTAGAAAATGGCTAATTGGATAGATCGGTAGAATTATTTTCCCAGGTATAAAAACGCGGTAATTTGAGGTTCCGATATGGTTGTGAATAACTTTGACAGTTTTCATGCTATGACAGTCATTTATGCATCATTTTAAAGCATTACAGTTGCACTTTGTTTTGGTGTATAATTTGTGGCATAATGAATTTTTACAAAAATTGGATAGATCGGTATATTTATTGGTACAGGTTTAAAAATGCGGTAATTTAAGGCTCCGATATGGTTGCAAATAACTTTTTTTTATAACAGTCCTTTATATATCTTTTTATTGCATTATAGTTGCCACTTGTTTTGGTATATAATTTATTGCATAATATATTTTTAGAAAATGCCCAATTGGATAGATCGGTAGAATTATTTTCACAGCTTTAAAAACGCGGTAATTTGAGGTTCCGATATGGCTGCAAATAACATTGACAGTTTTCACGCTATAGCAGTCATTTATGCATCATTTTAAAGCATTATGATTGCACTTTAATATGGTATATCATTTGTAGCATAATGTGTGTTTTTACAAATTGGTCAATTTGATAGATCGGTAGAATTATTGTTCTATGTTTAATAAACGCAGTAATCTGAGGTTCCGATATGGTTGCAATTAACTTTGGCAGTTTTCGTGCTAGGACAGTCGTTTATGCATTAAAATTGCCATTTGTTTTGGTATATAATTTATTGCATAATGTATTTTTAGAAAATGGCCAATTGGATAGATCGGTAGAATTATTTTCCCAGGTTTAAAAACGCGGTCATTTGAGGTTCCGATATGGTTGTGAATAACTTTGACAGTTTTCATGCCAAGACAATCGTTTATGCATCATTTTAAAGCATTACAGTTGCACTTTGTTTTGGTGTATAATTTGTGGCATAATGAATTTTTACAAAAATTGGATAGATCGGTATATTTATTGGTACAGGTTTAAAAATGCGGTAATTTAAGGTTCCGATATGGTTGCAAATAACTTTTATAGTTTTCATGTTATAACAGTTGTTTATACATCTTTTTATTGCATTATAGTTGCCATTTGTTTTGGTATATAATTTATTGCATAATGTATTTTTAGAAAATGGCCAATTGGATAGATCGATAGAATTATTTTCCCAGGTTTAAAAAGGCGGTAATCTGAGGTTCCGATATGGTTGTGAATAACTTTGACAGTCTTCATGCTATCATTTTAAAGCATTATGATTGCACTTTAATTTGGTATATCATTTGTGGCATAATGTGTTCGTCTAAAAAATGGTCAATTTGATGGATCGGTAGAATTATTGTTCTATGTTTAAAAACGCGATAATTTGAGGTTCCGATATGGTTGCAAATAACATTGACAGTTTTCATGCTATGACAGTCATTTATGCATCATTTTAAATCATTATGATTGCACTTTAATATGGTATATCATTTGTAGCATAATGTGTGTTTTTACAAATTGGTCAATTTGATAGATCGGTAGAATTATTGTTCTATGTTTAATAAACGCAGTAATCTGAGGTTCCGATATGGTTGCAAATAACTTTGACAGTTTTCATGCTAGGGCAATAGTTTAGGCATCATTTTAAAGCATAAGAGTTGCACTTTATTTTGGTGTATAATTTGTGGCATAATGAATTTTTACAAAAATTGGATAGATCGGTATATTTATTGGTACAGGTTCAAAAATGCGGTAATTTAAGGCTCCGATATGGTTGCAAATAACTTTTATAGTTTTCATGTTATAACAGTCGTTTATATATCTTTTTATTGCACTATAATTGCCATTTGCTTTGGTATATAATTTATTCCATAATATATTTTTAGAAAATGGCCAATTGGATAGATCGGTAGAATTATTTTCACAGCTTTAAAAACGCGGTAGTTTGAGGTTCCGATATGGTTGCAAATAACATTGACAGTTTTCATGCTATGACAGTCATTTATGCACCATTTTAAAGCATTATGATTGCACTTTAATATGGTATATCATTTGTAGCATAATGTGTGTTTTTCAAATTGGTCAATTTGATAGATCGGTAGAATTATTGTTCTATGTTTAATAAACGCAGAAATCTGAGGTTCCGATATGGTTGCAATTAACTTTGGCAGTTTTCGTGCTAGGACAGTCGTTTATGCACCATTTTAAAGCATTAAAATTGCCATTTGTTTTGGTATATAATTTATTGCATAATGTATTTTTAGAAAATGGCCAATTGGATAGATCGGTAGAATTATTTTCCCAGGTTTAAAAACGCGGTAATTTGAGGTTCCGATATGGTTGTGAATAACTTTGATAGTTTTCATGCTATGACAGTCATTTATGCATCATTTTAAAGCATTACAGTTGCACTTTGTTTTGGCGTATAATTTGTGGCATAATGAATTTTTACAAAAATTGGATAGATCGGTATATTTATTGGTACAGGTTTAAAAATGCGGTAATTTAAGGCTCCGATATGGTTGCAAATAACTTTTATAGTTTTCATGTTATAACAGTCGTTTATACATCATTTTATTGCATTATAGTTGCCATTTGTTTTGGTATATAATTTATTGCATAATGTATTTTTAGAAAATGGCCAATTGGATAGATCGATAGAATTATTTTCCCAAGTTTAAAAACGCGGTAATTTGAGGTTCCGATATGGTTGTGAATAACTTTGACAGTTTTCATGCTATGACAGTCATTTATGCATCATTTTAAAGCATTATGATTGCACTTTAATTTGGTATATCATTTGTGGCATAATGTGTTCGTCTAAAAAATGGTCAATTTGATGGATCGGTAGAATTATTGTTCAATGTTTAAAAACGCGATAATTTGAGGTTCCGATATGGTTGCAAATAACGTTGACAGTTTTCGTGCTAGGGCAATAGTTTATGCATCATTTTAAAGCATAAGAGTTGCACTTTATTTTGGTGTATAATTTGTGGCATAATGAATTTTTACAAAAATTGGATAGATCGGTATATTTATTGGTACAGGTTCAAAAATGCGGTAATTTAAGGCTCCGATATGGTTGCAAATATCTTTTATAGTTTTCATGTTATAACAGTCGTTTATACATCTTTTTATTGCACTATAGTTGCCATTTGCTTTGGTATATAATTTATTGCATAATATATTTTTATAAAATGGCCAATTGGATAGATCGGTAGAATTATTTTCACAGCTTTAAAAACGCGGTAGTTTGAGGTTCCGATATGGTTGCAAATAACATTGACAGTTTTCATGCTAGGGCAATAGTTTAGGCATCATTTTAAAGCATAAGAGTTGCACTTTATTTTGGTGTATAATTTGTGGCATAATGAATTTTTACAAAAATTGGATAGATCGGTATATTTATATGTACAGGTTTAGAAATGCGGTAATTTAAGGCTCCGATATGGTTGCAAATATCTTTTATAGTTTTCATGTTATAGCAGTCGTTTATATATCTTTTTATTGCATTATAGTTGCCATTTGTTTTGGTATATAATTTATTGCATAATGTATTTTTAGAAAATGGCCAATTGGATAGATCGGTAGAATTATTTTCCCAGGTTTAAAAACGCGGTAATTTGAGGTTCCGATATGGTTGTGAATAACTTTGACAGTTTTCATGCTATGACAGTCATTTATGCATCATTTTAAAGCATTACAGTTGCACTTTGTTTTGGTGTATAATTTGTGGCATAATGAATTTTTACAAAAATTGGATAGATCGGTATATTTATTGGTACAGGTTTAAAAATGCGGTAAATTAAGGCTCCGATATGGTTGCAAATAACTTTTATAGTTTTCATGTTATAACAGTCGTTTATACATCTTTTTATTGCATTATAGTTGCCATTTGTTTTGGTACATAATTTATTGCATAATGTATTTTTAGAAAATGGCCAATTGGATAGATCGATAGAATTATTTTCACAGGTTTAAAAAGGCGGTAATTTGAGGTTTCGATATGGTTGTGAATAACTTTGACAGTTTTCATGCTATGACAGTCATTTATGCATCATTTTAAAGCATTGTGATTGCACTTTAATTTGGTATATCATTTGTGGCATAATGTTTTCGTCTAAAAAATGGTCAGTTTGATGGATCGGTAGAATCATTGTTCTATGTTTAAAAACGCGATAATTTGAGGTTCCGATATGGTTGCAAATAACATTGACAGTTTTCATGCTATGACAGTCATTTATGCATCATTTTAAAGTATTATGATTGCACTTTAATATGGTATATCATTTGTAGCATAATGTGTGTTTTTACAAATTGGTCAATTTGATAGATCGGTAGAATTATTGTTCTATGTTTAATAAACGCAGTAATCTGAGGTTCCGATATGGTTGCAATTAACTTTGGCAGTTTTCGTGCTAGGACAGTCGTTTATGCATCATTTTAAAGCATAAGAGTTGCACTTTATTTTGGTGTATAATTTGTGGCATAATGAATTTTTACAAAAATTGGATAGATCGGTATATTTATTGGTACAGGTTCAAAAATGCGGTAATTTAAGGCTCCGATATGGTTGCAAATAACTTTTATAGTTTTCATGTTATAACAGTCGTTTATATATCTTTTTATTGCACTATAGTTGCCATTTGCTTTGGTATATAATTTATTCCATAATATATTTTTAGAAAATGGCCAATTGGATAGATCGGTAGAATTATTTTCACAGCTTTAAAAACGCGGTAGTTTTAGGTTCCGATATGGTTGCAAATAACATTGACAGTTTTCATGCTATGACAATCATTTATGCACCATTTTAAAGCATTATGATTGCACTTTAATATGGTACATAATTTGTTGCATAATGTGTGTTTTTACAAATTGGTCAATTGATAGATCGGTAGAATTATTGTTCTATGTTTAATAAACGCTGTAATCTGAGGTTCCGATATGGTTGCAATTAACTTTGGCAGTTTTCGTGCTAGGACAGTCATTTATGCACCATTTTAAAGCATTAAAATTGCCATTTGTTTTGGTATATAATTTACTGCATAATGTATTTTTAGAAAATGGCCAATTGGATAGATCGGTAGAATTATTTTCCCAGGTTTAAAAAGGCGGTAATTTGAGGTTCCGATATGGTTGCGAATAACTTTGACAGTTTTCATGCTATGGCAATAATTTATGCATCACTTTAATGCGTTACGTTTGTACTTTAACTTGGTATATCATTTGTGGCAAAATGTGTTCTTCTAAAAATTGTAAATTCGATGGATCGGTAGAATTGTTGTTCTATGTTTAAAAACGCTATGATTTGAGTTTCCGATATGGTTGCAAATAACTTTGACAGTTTTCATGCCAGGACAATCGTTTATGCATCATTTTAAAGCATTACAGTTGCACTTTGTTTTGGTGTATAATTTGTGGCATAATGAATTTTTACAAAAATTGGATAGATCGGTATATTTATTGGTACAGGTTTAAAAATGCGGTAATTTAAGGCTCCGATATGGTTGCAAATAACTTTTTTTTTTATAACAGTCCTTTATATATCTTTTTATTGCATTATAGTTGCCACTTGTTTTGGTATATAATTTATTGCATAATATATTTTTAGAAAATGCCCAATTGGATAGATCGGTAGAATTATTTTCACAGCTTTAAAAACGCGGTAATTTGAGGTTCCGATATGGCTGCAAATAACATTGACAGTTTTCACGCTATAACAGTCATTTATGCATCATTTTAAAGCATTATGATTGCACTTTAATATGGTATATCATTTGTAGCATAATGTGTGTTTTTACAAATTGGTCAATTTGATAGATCGGTAGAATTATTGTCCTATGTTTAATAAACGCAGTAATCTGAGGTTCCGATATGGTTACAATTAACTTTGGCAGTTTTCGTGCTAGGACAGTCGTTTATGCATTAAAATTGCCATTTGTTTTGGTATATAATTTATTGCATAATGTATTTTTAGAAAATGGCCAATTGGATAGATCGGTAGAATTATTTTCCCAGGTTTAAAAACGCGGTAATTTGAGGTTCCGATATGGTTGTGAATAACTTTGACAGTTTTCATGCTATGATAGTCATTTATGCATCATTTTAAAGCATTACAGTTGCACTTTGTTTTGGTGTATAATTTGTGGCATAATGAATTTTTACAAAAATTGGATAGATCGGTATATTTATTGGTACAGGTTTAAAAATGCGGTAATTTAAGGCTCCGATATGGTTGCAAATAACTTTTATAGTTTTCATGTTATAACAGTTGTTTATACATCTTTTTATTGCATTATAGTTGCCATTTGTTTTGGTATATAATTTATTGCATAATGTATTTTTAGAAAATGGCCAATTGGATAGATCGGTATATTTATTGGTACAGGTTTAAAAATGCGGTAATTTGAGGTTCCGATATGGTTGTGAATAACTTTGACAGTCTTCATGCTATCATTTTAAAGCATTATGATTGCACTTTAATTTGGTATATCATTTTTGGCATAATGTGTTCGTCTAAAAAATGGTCAATTTGATGGATCGGTAGAATTATTGTTCTATGTTTAAAAACGCGATAATTTGAGGTTCCGATATGGTTGCAAATAACATTGACAGTTTTCATGCTATGACAGTCATTTATGCATCATTTTAAAGCATTATGATTGCACTTTAATATGGTATATCATTTGTAGCATAATGTGTGTTTTTACAAATTGGTCAATTTGATAGATCGGTAGAATTATTGTTCTATGTTTAATAAACGCAGTAATTTGAGGTTCCGATATGGTTGCAAATAACTTTGACAGTTTTCATGCTAGGGCAATAGTTTAGGCATCATTTTAAAGCATAAGAGTTGCACTTTATTTTGGTGTATAATTTGTGGCATAATGAATTTTTACAAAAATTGGATAGATCGGTATATTTATTGGTACAGGTTCAAAAATGCGGTAATTTAAGGCTCCGATATGGTTGCAAATAACTTTTATAGTTTTCATGTTATAACAGTCGTTTATATATCTTTTTATTGCACTATAATTGCCATTTGCTTTGGTATATAATTTATTCCATAATATATTTTTAGAAAATGGCCAATTGGATAGATCGGTAGAATTATTTTCACAGCTTTAAAAACGCGGTAGTTTGAGGTTCCGATATGGTTGCAAATAACATTGACAGTTTTCATGCTATGACAGTCATTTATGCACCATTTTAAAGCATTATGATTGCACTTTTATATGGTACATAATTTGTTGCATAATGTGTGTTTTTACAAATTGGTCAATTCTATGTTCTATGTTTAATAAACGCTGTAATCTGAGGTTCCGATATGGTTGCAATTAACTTTGGCAGTTTTCGTGCTAGGACAGTCATTTATGCACCATTTTAAAGCATTAAAATTGCCATTTGTTTTGGTATATAATTTATTGCATAATGTATTTTTAGAAAATGGCCAATTGGTTAGATCGGTAGAATTATTTTCCCAGGTTTAAAAAGGCGGTAATTTGAGGTTCCGATATGGTTGCGAATAACTTTGACAGTTTTCATGCTATGACAATAATTTATGCATCACTTTAATGCATTACGATTGTACTTTAACTTGGTATATCATTTGTGGCAAAATGTGTTCTTCTAAAAAATTGTAAATTCGATGGATCGGTAGAATTGTTGTTCTATGTTTAAAAACGCTATGATTTGAGGTTTCGATATGGTTGCAAATAACTTTGACAGTTTTCATGCCAGGACAATCGTTTATGCATCATTTTAAAGCATTACAGTTGCACTTTGTTTTGGTGTATAATTTGTGGCATAATGAATTTTTAAAAAAATTGGATAGATCGGTATATTTATTGGTACAGGTTTAGAAATGCGGTAATTTAAGGCTCCGATATGGTTGCAAATATCTTTTATAGTTATACCCTACACCACTTTAGTGGGGAGGGTATATTGGATTTGTGCTGATGTTTGTAACATACAAAAATATTCGTCCCAGACCCACCTTAAAGTATACCAATCGGCTTAGAATCGTTTTCTGAGTCGATTAAGCAATGTCCGTCCGTCCGTCCGTCTGGCTGGCTGGCTGGCTGGCTGTCCATGTAAACCTTGTGCGCAAGGTACAGGTCGCAATTTTCAATATAATTGGATGAAATTTGGCACGCACGTTTTATTTGACCTAAGGACGAAGCCTATTGAAAATGGTTAAAATCGGTCCATTATTTCACCTAGCCCCCATACAACAGAACCCCCCGAAAAGGGCTTCTGAGCTCATAATTATGTTAAATATACAGATATATCGATAAAATACGTCACAACTAAGTTTTATAGACGTCTTGATGACCCTGCCAAATTTCATAAAGATCGGGCCACATTTGACCCTAGCTCCCATACAAAGTCCCCTTCAGAAAATTACTTGAATGTCCCAAATTAGCTTATAAACACAAATATCGCGATGAAATTCAGCACAATAAAATATTATGTCAATATAAATATATTCACAAAATTTTTTCGGGCTTGGTCCATATTTGCCCCTAGCCACCATATAAAGCCTCTTTCAGAAAATTAGTTTTTCATCCATAAATTGCTTAAATGTATCGGAACAAGGGAATATTGAAGATAAATGCTTTATTATGAAAAATAAATCACATTTAATATTCATAACTGGTGTAGGGTATCATATGGTCGGCCACGCCCGACTATAATTTCTTACTTGTTTTCATGTTATAGCAGTCCTTTATATATCTTTTTATTGCATTATAGTTGCCACTTGTTTTGGTATATAACTTATTGCATAATATATTTTTAGAAAATGGCCAATTGGATAGATCGGTAGAATTATTTTCACAGCTTTAAAAACGCGGTAATTTGAGGTTCCGATATGGCTGCAAATAACAGTGACAATTTTCACGCTATGACAGTCATTTATGCATCATTTTAAAGCATTATGATTGCACTTTAATATGGTATATCATTTGTAGCATAATGTGTGTTTTTACAAATTGGTCAATTTGATAGATCGGTAGAATTATTGTTCTAAGTTTAATAAACGCAGTAATCTGAGGTTCCGATATGGTTGCAATTAACTTTGGCAGTTTTCGTGCTAGGACAGTCGTTTATGCATTAAAATTGCCATTTGTTTTGGTATATAATTTATTGCATAATGTATTTTTAGAAAATGGCCAATTGGATAGATCGGTAGAATTATTTTCCCAGGTTTAAAAAGGCGGTAATTTGAGGTACCGATATGGTTGTGAATAACTTTGACAGTTTTCATGCTATGACAGTCATTTATGCATCATTTTAAGCATTATGCATCATTTTAAAGCACTTTGTTTTGGCGTATAATTTGTGGCATAATGAATTTTTACAAAAATTGGATAGATCGGTATATTTATTGGTACAGGTTTAAAAATGCGGTAATTTAAGGCTCCGATATTTTTGCAAATAACTTTTATAGTTTTCATGTTATAACAGTCGCTTATACATCTTTTTATTGCATTATAGTTGCCATTTGTTTTGGTATATAATTTATTGCATAATGTATTTTTAGAAAATGGCCAATTGGATAGATCGATAGAATTATTTTCCCAAGTTTAAAAACGCGGTAATTTGAGGTTCCGATATGGTTGTGAATAACTTTGACAGTTTTCATGCTATGACAGTCATTTATGCATCATTTTAAGGCATTATGATTGCACTTTAATTTGGTATATCATTTGTGGCATAATGTGTTCGTCTAAAAAATGGTCAATTTGATGGATCGGTAGAATTATTGTTCAATGTTTAAAAACGCGATAATTTGAGGTTCCGATATGGTTGCAAATAACGTTGACAGTTTTCATGCTATGACAGTCATTTATGCATCATTTTAAAGCATTATGATTGCACTTTAATATGGTATATCATTTGTAGCATAATGTGTATTTTTACAAATTGGTCAATTTGATAGATCGGTAGAATTATTGTTCTATGTTTAATAAACGCTGTAATCTGAGGTTCCGATATGGTTGCAATTAACTTCGGCAGTTTTCATGCCAGGACAATCGTTTATGCATCATTTTAAAGCATTACAGTTGCACTTTGTTTTGGTGTATAATTTGTGGCATAATGAATTTTTACAAAAATTGGATAGATCGGTATATTTATTGGTACAGGTTTAAAAATGCGGTAATTTAAGGCTCCGATATGGTTGCAAATAAATTTTATAGTTTTCATGTTATAACAGTCGTTTATACATCTTTTTATTGCATTATAGTTGCCATTTGTTTTGGTATATAATTTATTGCATAATGTATTTTTAGAAAATGGCCAATTGGATAGATCGGTAGAATTATTTTCCCAGGTTTAAAAAGGCGGTAATTTGAGGTTCCGATATGGTTGCGAATAACTTTGACAGTTTTCATGCTATGACAATAATTTATGCATCACTTTAATGCATTACGATTGTACTTTAACTTGGTATATCATTTGTGGCAAAATGTGTTCTTCTAAAAAATTGTAAATTCGATGGATCGGTAGAATTGTTGTTCTATGTTTAAAAACGCTATGATTTGAGGTTCCGATATGGTTGCAAATAACTTTGACAGTTTTCATGCCAGGACAATCGTTTATGCATCATTTTAAAGCATTACAGTTGCACTTTGTTTTGGTGTATAATTTGTGGCATAATGAATTTTCACAAATTAGATAGATCGGTATATTTATTGGTACAGGTTCAAAAATGCGGTAATTTAAGGCTCCGATATGGTTGCAAATAACTTTTATAGTTTTCATGTTATAACAGTCGTTTATATATCTTTTTATTGCATTATAGTTGCCATTTGTTTTGGTATATAATTTATTGTATAATATATTTTTAGAAAATTGCCAATTGGATAGATCGGTAGAATTATTTTCACAGCTTTAAAAAGGCGGTAATTTGAGGTTCCGATATGGTTGCAAATAACATTGACAGTTTTCATGCTATGACAATCATTTATGCATCATTTTAAAGCATTATGATTGCACTTTAATATGGTATATAATTTGTAGCATAATGTGTGTTTTTACAAATTGGTCAATTTGATAGATCGGTAGAATTATTGTATATGTTTAATAAAAGCAGTTATCTGAGGTTCCGATATAGTTGCAATTAACTTTGGCAGTTTTCGTGCTAGGACAGTCGTTTATGCACCATTTTAAAGCATTAAAATTGCCATTTGTTTTGGTATATAATTTATTGCATAATGTATTTTTAGAAAATGGCCAATTGGATAGATCGGTAGAATTATTTTCCCAGGTTTAAAAAGGCGGTAATTTGAGGTTCCGATATGGTTGTGAATAACTTTGACAGTTTTCATGCTATGACAGTCATTTATGCATCATTTTAAGCATTATGATTGCACTTTAATTTGGTATATTTGTGGCATAATGAATTTTTACAAAAATTGGATAGATCGGTATATTTATTGGTACAGGTTTAAAAATGCGGTAATTTAGGCCCCGATATGGTTGCAAATAACTTTTATAGTTTTCATGTTATAACAGTCGTTTATACATCTTTATTGCATTTAGTTGCCATTTGTTTTGGTATATAATTTATTGCATAATGTATTTTTAGAAGATGGCCAATTGGATAGATCGATAGAATTATTTTCCCAGGTTTAAAAGGCGGTAATTTGAGGTTCCGATATGGTTGTGAATACTTTGACAGTTTTCATGCTATGACAGTCATTTATGCATCATTTTAAAGCATTATGATTGCACTTTAATTTGGTATATCATTTGTGGCATAATGTGTTCGTCTAAAAAATGGTCAATTTGATGGATCGGTAGAATTATTGTTCTATGTTTAAAAACGCGGTAATTTGAGGTTCCGATATGGTTGCAAATAACTTTGACAGTTTTCATGCTAGGGCAATAGTTTATGCATCATTTTAAAGCATTACAGTTGCACTTTATTTTGGTGTATAATTTGTGGCATAATGAATTTTTACAAAAGTTGGATAGATCGGTATATTTATTGGTACAGGTTTAAAAATGCGGTAATTCAAGGCTCCGATATGGTTGCAAATAACTTTTATAGTTTTCATGTTATAACAGTCGTTTATATATCTTTTTATTGCATTATAGTTGCCATATGTTTTGGTATATAATTTATTGCATAATATTTTTAGAAAATTGCCAATTGGATAGATCGGTAGAATTATTTTCACAGCTTTAAAAAGGCGGTAATTTGAGGTTCCGATATGGTTGCAAATAACATTGACATTTTTCATGCTATGACAGTCATTTATGCATAATTTTAAAGCATTATGATTGCACTTTAATATGGTATATAATTTGTAGCATAATGTGTGTTTTTACAAATTGGTCAATTTGATAGATCGGTAGAATTATTGTTCTATGTTTAATAAAAGCAGTAATCTGAGGTTCCGATATGGTTGCAATTAACTTTGGCAGTTTTCGTGCTAGGACAGTCGTTTATGCACCATTTTAAAGCATTAAAATTGCCATTTGTTTTGGTATATAATTTATTGCATAATGTATTTTAAGAAAATGGCCAATTGGATAGATCGGTAGAATTATTTTCCCAGGTTTAAAAAGGCGGTAATTTGAGGTTCCGATATGGTTGTGAATAACTTTGACAGTTTTCATGCTATGACAGTCATTTATGCATCAGTTTAGAGCATTATGATTGCACTTTAATTTGGTATATCATTTGTGGCATAATGTGTTCGTCTAAAAAATGGTCAATTTGATGGATCGGTAGAATTATTGTTCTATGTTTAAAAACGCGGTAATTTGAGGTTCCGATATGGTTGCAAATAACTTTGACAGTTTTCATGCTAGGGAAATAGTTTATGCATCATTTTAGAGCATTACAGTTGCACTTTATTTTGGTGTATAATTTGTGGCATAATGAATTTTTACAAAAGTTGGATAGATCGGTATATTTATTGGTACAGGTTTAAAAATGCGGTAATTCAAGGCTCCGATATGGTTGCAAATAACTTTTATAGTTTTCATATTATAACAGTCGTTTATATATCTTTTTATTGCATTATAGTTGCCATTTGTTTTGGTATATAATTTATTGCATAATATATTTTTAGAAAATTGCCAATTGGATAGATCGGTAGAATTATTTTCACAGCTTTAAAAAGGCGATAATTTGAGGTTCCGATATGGTTGCAAATAACATTGACAGTTTTCATGCTATGACAGTCATTTATGCTTCATTTTAAAGCATTATGATTGCACTTTAATATGGTATATAATTTGTAGCATAATGTGTGTTTTTACTAATTGGTGAATTTGATAGATCGGTAGAATTATTGTTCTATGTTTAATAAATGCGGTAATTTGAGGTTCCGATATGGTTGCAAATAACTTTGACAGTTTTCATGCTAGGGCAATAGTTTATACATCATTTTAAAGCATTACAGTTGCAATTTGTTTTTGTGTATAATTTGTGGCATAATGAATTTTTACAAAAATTGGATAGATCGGTATATTTATTGGTACAGGTTTAAAAATGCGGTAATTTAAGGCCCCGATATGGTTGCAAATAACTTTTATAGTTTTCATGTTATAACAGTCGTTTATACATCTTTTTATTGCATTTTAGTTGCCATTTGTTTTGGTATATAATTTATTGCATAATGTATTTTTAGAAAATGGCCAATTGGATAGATCGGTAGAATTATTTTCCCAGGTTTAAAAAGGCGGTAATTTGAGGTTCCGATATGGTTGTGAATAACTTTGACAGTTTTCATGCTATGACAGTCATTTATGCAGAAAATAGCCAATTGGATAGATCGGTAAAATTATTTTCCCAGGTTTAAAAACGCGGTAATTTGAGGTTCCGATATGGTTGCAAATAACTTTGACAGTTTTCATGCTAGGGCAAAATGTTTAATAAAAGCAGTAATCTGAGGTTCCGATATGGTTGCAATTAACTTTGGCAGTTTTCGTGCTAGGACAGTCGTTTATGCACCATTTTAAAGCATTAAAATTGCCATTTGTTTTGGTATATAATTTATTGCATAATGTATTTTAAGAAAATGGCCAATTGGATAGATCGGTAGAATTATTTTCCCAGGTTTAAAAAGGCGGTAATTTGAGGTTCCGATATGGTTGTGAATAACTTTGACAGTTTTCATGCTATGACAGTCATTTATGCATCAGTTTAGAGCATTATGATTGCACTTTAATTTGGTATATCATTTGTGGCATAATGTGTTCGTCTAAAAAATGGTCAATTTGATTGATCGGTAGAATTATTGTTCTATGTTTAAAAACGCGGTAATTTGAGGTTCCGATATGGTTGCAAATAACTTTGACAGTTTTCATGCTAGGGCAATAGTTTATGCATCATTTTAGAGCATTACAGTTGCACTTTATTTTGGTGTATAATTTGTGGCATAATGAATTTTTACAAAAGTTGGATAGATCGGTATATTTATTGGTACAGGTTTAAAAATGCGGTAATTCAAGGCTCCGATATGGTTGCAAATAACTTTTATAGTTTTCATATTATAACAGTCGTTTATATATCTTTTTATTGCATTATAGTTGCCATTTGTTTTGGTATATAATTTATTGCATAATATATTTTTAGAAAATTGCCAATTGGATAGATCGGTAGAATTATTTTCACAGCTTTAAAAAGGCGGTAATTTGAGGTTCCGATATGGTTGCAAATAACATTGACAGTTTTCATGCTATGACAGTCATTTATGCTTCATTTTAAAGCATTATGATTGCACTTTAATATGGTATATAATTTGTAGCATAATGTGTGTTTTTACTAATTGGTGAATTTGATAGATCGGTAGAATTATTGTTCTATGTTTAATAAATGCGGTAATTTGAGGTTCCGATATGGTTGCAAATAACTTTGACAGTTTTCATGCTAGGGCAATAGTTTATGCATCATTTTAAAGCATTACAGTTGCACTTTGTTTTTGTGTATAATTTGTGGCATAATGAATTTTTACAAAAATTGGATAGATCGGTATATTTATTGGTACAGGTTTAAAAATGCGGTAATTTAAGGCCCCGATATGGTTGCAAATAACTTTTATAGTTTTCATGTTATAACAGTCGTTTATACATCTTTTTATTGCATTTTAGTTGCCATTTGTTTTGGTATATAATTTATTGCATAATGTATTTTTAGAAAATGGCCAATTGGATAGATCGGTAGAATTATTTTCCCAGGTTTAAAAAGGCGGTAATTTGAGGTTCCGATATGGTTGTGAATAACTTTGACAGTTTTCATGCTATGACAGTCATTTATGCACCATTTTAAAGCATTATGATTGCACTTTAATTTGGTATATCATTTGTGGCACAATGTGTTCGTCTAAAAAATGGTCAATTTGAAGGATCGGTAGAATTATTGTTCTATGTTTAAAAACGCGGTAATTTGAGGTTCCGATATGGTTGCAAATAACTTTGACAGTTTTCATGCTATGACAGTCATTTATATATCAGTTTAGAGCATTATGATTGCACTTTAATTTGGTATATCATTTGTGGCATAATGGGTTCGTCTAAAAAATGGTCAATTTGATGGATCGGTAGAATTATTGTTCTATGTTTAAAAACGCGGTAATTTGAGGTTCCGATATGGTTGCAAATAACTTTGACAGTTTTCATGCTAGGGCAATAGTTTATGCATCATTTTAAAGCATTACAGTTGCACTTTGTTTTTGTGTATAATTTGTGGCATAATGAATTTTTACAAAAATTGGATAGATCGGTATATTTATTGGTACAGGTTTAAAAATGCGGTAATTTAAGGCCCCGATATGGTTGCAAATAACTTTTATAGTTTTCATGTTATAACAGTCGTTTATACATCTTTTTATTGCATTTTAGTTGCCATTTGTTTTGGTATATAATTTATTGCATAATGTATTTTTAGAAAATGGCCAATTGGATAGATCGGTAGAATTATTTTCCCAGGTTTAAAAAGGCGGTAATTTGAGGTTCCGATATGGTTGTGAATAACTTTGACAGTTTTCATGCTATGACAGTCATTTATGCATCATTTTAAAGCATTATGATTGCACTTTAATTTGGTATATCATTTGTGGCACAATGTGTTCGTCTAAAAAATGGTCAATTTGAAGGATCGGTAGAATTATTGTTCTATGTTTAAAAACGCGGTAATTTGAGGTTCCGATATGGTTGCAAATAACTTTGACAGTTTTCATGCTAGGGCAATAGTTTATGCATCATTTTAAAGCATTACAGTTGCACTTTATTTTGGTGTATAATTTGTGGCATAATGAATTTTTACAAAAATTGGATAGATCGGTATATTTATTGGTACAGGTTCAAAAATGCGGTAATTTAAGGCTCCGATATGGTTGCAAATAACTTTTATAGTTTTCATGTTATAACAGTCGTTTATATATCTTTTTATTGCATTATAGTTGCCATTTGTTTTGGTATATAATTTATTGCATAATATATTTTTAGAAAATTGCCAATTGGATAGATCGGTAGAATTATTTTCACAGCTTTAAAAAGGCGGTAATTTGAGGTTCCGATATGGTTGCAAATAACATTGACAGTTTTCATGCTATGACAATCATTTATGCATCATTTTAAAGCATTATGATTGCACTTTAATATGGTATATAATTTGTAGCATAATGTGTGTTTTTACAAATTGGTCAATTTGATAGATCGGTAGAATTATTGTATATGTTTAATAAAAGCAGTTATCTGAGGTTCCGATATGGTTGCAATTAACTTTGGCAGTTTTCGTGCTAGGACAGTCGTTTATGCACCATTTTAAAGCATTAAAATTGCCATTTGTTTTGGTATATAATTTATTGCATAATGTATTTTAAGAAAATGGCTAATTGGATAGATCGGTAGAATTATTTTCCCAGGTTTAAAAAGGCGGTAATTTGAGGTTCCGATATGGTTGTGAATAACTTTGACAGTTTTCATGCTATGACAGTCATTTATGCATCAGTTTAGAGCATTATGATTGCACTTTAATTTGGTATATCATTTGTGGCATAATGAATTTTTACAAAAATTGGATAGATCGGTATATTTATTGGTACAGGTTTAAAAATGCGGTAATTTAAGGCCCCGATATGGTTGCAAATAACTTTTATAGTTTTCATGTTATAACAGTCGTTTATACATCTTTTTATTGCATTTTAGTTGCCATTTGTTTTGGTATATAATTTATTGCATAATGTATTTTTAGAAGATGGCCAATTGGATAGATCGATAGAATTATTTTCCCAGGTTTAAAAAGGCGGTAATTTGAGGTTCCGATATGGTTGTGAATTACTTTGACAGTTTTCATGCTATGACAGTCATTTATGCATCAGTTTAGAGCATTATGATTGCACTTTAATTTGGTATATCATTTGTGGCATAATGTGTTCGTCTAAAAAATGGTCAATTTGATGGATCGGTAGAATTATTGTTCTATGTTTAAAAACGCGGTAATTTGAGGTTCCGATATGGTTGCAAATAACTTTGACAGTTTTCATGCTAGGGCATTAGTTTACGCATCATTTTAAAGCATTACAGTTGCACTTTATTTTGGTGTATAATTTGTGGCATAATGAATTTTTGCAAAAATTGGATAGATCGGTATATTTATTGGTACAGGTTCAAAAATGCGGTAATTTAAGGCTCCGATATGGTTGCAAATAACTTTTATAGTTTTCATGTTATAACAGTCGTTTATATATCTTTTTATTGCATTATAGTTGCCATTTGCTTTGGTATATAATTTATTCCATAATATATTTTTAGAAAATTGCCAATTGGATAGATCGGTAGAATTATTTTCCCAGGTTAAAAAGGCGGTAATTTGAGGTTCCGATATGGTTGTGAATAACTTTGTATTTTTACAAATTGGTCAATTTGATAGATCGGTAGAATTATTGTTCTATGTTTAATAAACGCAGTAATCTGAGGTTCCGATATGGTTGCAATTAACTTTGGCAGTTTTCGTGCTAGGACAGTCGTTTATGCACCATTTTAAAGCATTAAAATTGCCATTTGTTTTGGTATATAATTTATTGCATAATGTATTTTTAGAAAATGGCCAATTGGATAGATCGGTAGAATTATTTTCCCAGGTTTAAAAAAGGCGGTAATTTGAGGGTTCCGATATGGTTGTAAATAACTTTGACAGTTTTCATGCTATGACAGTCATTTATGCATCATTTTAAAGGCATTATGATTGCACTTTAATTTGGTATATCATTTGTGGCATAATGTGTTCGTCTAAAAAATGGTCAATTTGATGGATCGGTAGAATTATTGTTCTATGTTTAAAAACGCGGTAATTTGAGGTTCCGATATGGTTGCAAATAACTTTGACAGTTTTCATGCTAGGGCAATAGTTTATGCATCATTTTAAAGCATTACAGTTGCACTTTATTTTGGTGTATAATTTGTGGCATAATGAATTTTTACAAAAGTTGGATAGATCGGTATATTTATTGGTACAGGTTTAAAAATGCGGTAATTCAAGGCTCCGATATGGTTGCAAATAACTTTTATAGTTTTCATGTTATAACAGTCGTTTATATATCTTTTTATTGCATTATAGTTGCCATATGTTTTGGTATATAATTTATTGCATAATATATTTTTAGAAAATTGCCAATTGGATAGATCGGTAGAATTATTTTCACAGCTTTAAAAAGGCGGTAATTTGAGGTTCCGATATGGTTGCAAATAACATTGACATTTTTCATGCTATGACAGTCATTTATGCATCATTTTAAAGCATTATGTGTAGTGGTCATTTTTTTTTACAAAATAGAGTTTATTTATATATATCTAATATTTTCTTCACAAAATAATGTTTTAAAGTTAACAAACTTAACATGTTTTATATGTAACGTCTTTACTAGATATTGAATTTACATCAAATTTTCCCACTGTACTTCTATATTTTTTTCTTTCGTTTATTAAAGAGATCCAATAGTGCTTTTTTACGATTTTTTTTTCTCATTTATTATTAATCTTATTGTTTACCTTTTTAATACATTCTTTATATTAGTGTTGGTACAAGTACGGCCATCACACATATGATCAACACCAATTATAAGTGGTTTTTGTCTTGGCTTAAATCATTTACAAATGTATTGCATACAATGAATGACTAATATTATTATAATTCTTTTTAGAAAGTAGTTTTAGATAGTTTTTCGGAGAATTGATTAATCGATAAGGAATTTAAGAAATCCTGGTATTTTTTATATATATTTTAATTTTTTACTGCATAAAAAGTCTATCTGTTATTACTAAATCGCAACCTAACGTTGTGTGTGTACTGTATATAACAATGAATGGGTATAGTTCCCCTTTCCATTTATTTTCATTTATTTTAATGACATTTTACCAAGTTTCACGTTTCTCCTTCTTCTTTCTTTATGAAAAGAGCTACCTTCGGTTTTAAAAAATCTATAAACTTCCTTTCCTTTTTGTCGATCAACGAGATCAGTTCTATTAAAAGAAAAAGATTTACATTTAATTAAATTTTGCACAATATTCTTAATCTTCACGTTTTTCCACCATCATTAAATCTTTTAAGAAGAAAATATTAAAATTCTATATAACAATCTGGATTGAATCCATCCCAGGTAATATAATTAATAATTTTATTAGAATTTTCCATTTATTGGCTAATTATTCTTCCCAGAAACAGCGTCACTATACATTTTTTTACATCGGAATAGTGGTTATACCTAACCTATATCCATACGAATTGAATCACAGAATTCATTATTATATTCCCGGCCACATGGTCCATAATCCCTTATAAGAAGTCCGAAGGTTTTATAGAGGTTACGGGCATCTGCAACCTCGCTATTGGTGTGCGACAACATCTACACCTCTGGATAAATATAACTCCTTTTGTGGCCTGGGAATTTAGAATTCTGACCAGTGATTGCAGGTTGATATCAACCTATTCTTACCAGAAGACGGCAATCAGAAAGAACCTCATTTATACTTAACCTCACTCTAGTGTCAAGGCGGTTATAAAATTAGGTGTGGTCTGATTATTACGGATCGTTCAGACCTAATTCGTCAATCATATATAATATAATTGGGATGTATGGTGCATTTAAACGTGCATTTATTGAAGGTACAAAGGAAGTCAAAGGTGATCTAAATTGTCATGAATCCGCGTAGGTATTTTTCTATTAAGGATACATAGGTACAGAATAAAATAGGTATTTTTCGACGATCATAAATCATCTATTTGTAAAATTCAAGTTTTTTTTTTCGTCACCTTAGAATATAATATAAAAAAAATAAGCATATAATGATCATTATTAATACATAAAATCCAACAATCAAAAGAAAAAAATATCCATACTTGATTTACGATTAGATGCTTATTCTGTGTCAATTCATTTCAATACCAATTTTGATTTACATGACGTCACTTTAAATTAAGTAATATTCATCAAGTGACTACTACATTTGATCAAAATTGTAATAACAAATCTTACGGATAAAATTAAACCTAAAGTAAAGAAAAAAATAGTGAATTGAATTAAATTAAAAAAAAAAAAAAAACATTTTATTAAATTAAAGTAAAAAAAAAAAAATCAAATTAAATTAACTTAAAATTGAAGCAAATTAAACTAAAGTATATCTCAACAAAACCAAACCGAAACAAAATCCTAAAGTAACAAATCCTCCACCATTTCTGGAAACAAAATACTAATACAGTCACCCATTTCAACTTTATACATTTATCCACTGCAAGAACCAAATTTTTACATCCTAATCAACTAAACTCCTAATTCAGCTCATCAACGAACATCGAACGTGAACAAGGCCTTGATCGAACTTCGAACATGTTGGTTGGTAAGTTATAACTATTATACATATGTATTTAAATTTTGTTCTTGCTTTATTTAAACACAACTATAAACATCAAAAGGCAAACAAATTAAAAGATTATTAAAATTTTGAAAAATTCTTAAAATTTATTAAAAACTATTAAAACTTGAAACGAATCACAACAAAATTATTAAATAAATGTGTGTATATACAAATGTATGTATGTTTATTTAAAAAAAAAAAAAAAAAAAAAAAAAGTCTAGGAATGGAAAAAAAATGCTTTAATTTTACTCTAAAATGATTATACCCATTTGATTTGTATAGAGTATTTTGTTTTTGTATCAAATTACTTTGTCTTTGACTCGTTTTTTTTTCCATTTACATTTTTTTTTCCATTAATATGATAATTGCTTTTATTTTCGTTTCGTTTTGATCAATCAAGAAGTAAAGATATATTTTTTTTGTCTTTGCATATTCGTATTTACTTTTTTCTCTTTACATTTTTTTTGTCTTTTGATAAATGATAAATATAAAAAATTAAATATTACACTTAACTCTCAGTGATCAGTATTTGTGGTGATAATATAAATTTGATTTTGGTTTTTTTAAATTCTGTTGATCGGTATATGAAAGCGCTCATTTATTAGTAGTATTCCTTTGTTTTAAT
>NW_023996496.1:17500-43523 GCF_015586225.1 Lucilia sericata | reverse complement strand
AGCTCTAAGCTCTTAAAGCCAAAAAGTATACTTTAGTTTTGTCACCAAACAAAATTATACTAATTATGAGAGAAAATTCAACAAAAAATAACTGTTTAAATAAGAGAAATTTCTGTAGAAAATTTCCCCTTTAACAAGAGAATTTTTGTGATATTTTCTATGGAAAATACCAGACTAGACAATAGACTAGACTATAGACTATAGACTAGATTATAGACTAGACTATAGACTAGACTATAGACTAGACTATAGACTAGACTATAGACTAGACTATAGACTAGACTAGACTAGACTATAGACTAGACTATAGACTAGACTATAGACTAGACTATAGACTAGACTATAGACTAGACTATAGACTAGACTATAGACTAGACTATAGACTAGACTATAGACTAGACTATAGACTAGACTATAGACTAGACTATAGACTAGACTATAGACTAGACTATAGACTAGACTATAGACTAGACTATAGACTAGACTATAGACTAGACTATAGACTAGACTATAGACTAGACTATAGACTAGACTATAGACTAGACTATAGACTAGACTATAGACTAGACTATAGACTAGACTATAGACTAGACTATAGACTAGACTATAGACTAGACTATAGACTAGACTATAGACTAGACTATAGACTAGACTATAGACTAGACTATAGACTAGACTATAGACTAGACTATAGACTAGACTATAGACTAGACTATAGACTAGACTATAGACTAGACTATAGACTAGACTATAGACTAGACTATAGACTAGACTATAGACTAGACTATAGACTAGACTATAGTCTAGACTATAGACTAGACTATAGACTAGACTATAGACTAGACTATAGACTAGACTATAGACTAGACTATAGACTAGACTATAGACTAGACTATAGACTAGACTATAGACTAGACTATAGACTAGACTATAGACTAGACTATAGACTAGACTATAGACTAGACTATAGACTACACTATAGACTAGACTATAGACTAGACTATAGACTAGACTATAGACTAGACTATAGACTAGACTATGGACTAGACTATAGACTAGACTATAGACTAGACTATAGACTAGACTATAGACTAGACTATAGACTAGACTATAGACTAGATTATAGACTAGATTATAGACTAGACTATAAACTAGACTATAGACTAGACTATAGACTAGACTATAGACTAGACTATAGACTAGACTATAGACTAGACTATAGACTAGACTATAGACTAGACTATAACTAGACTATAGACTAGACTATAGACTAGACTATAGACTAGACTATAGACTAGACTATAGACTAGACTATAGACTAGACTATAGACTAGACTATAGACTAGACTATAGACTAGACTATAGACTAGACTATAGACTAGACTATAGACTAGACTATAGACTAGACTATAGACTAGACTATAGACTAGACTATAGACTAGACTATAGACTAGACTATAGACTAGACTATAGACTAGACTATAGACTAGACTATAGACTAGACTATAGACTAGACTATAGACTAGACTATAGACTAGACTATAGACTAGACTATAGACTAGACTATAGACTAGACTATAGACTAGACTATAGACTAGACTATAGACTAGACTATAGACTAGACTATAGACTAGACTATAGACTAGACTATAGACTAGACTATAGACTAGACTATAGACTAGACTATAGACTAGACTATAGACTAGACTATAGACTAGACTATAGACTAGACTATAGACTAGACTATAGACTAGACTATAGACTAGACTATAGACTAGACTATAGACTAGACTATAGACTAGACTATAGACTAGACTATAGACTAGACTAAGACTAGACTATAGACTAGACTATAGACTAGACTATAGACTAGACTATAGACTAGACTATAGACTAGACTATAGACTAGACTATAGACTAGACTATAGACTAGACTATAGACTAGACTATAGACTAGACTATAGACTAGACTATAGACTAGACTATAGACTAGACTATAGACTAGACTATAGACCAGACTATAGACTAGACTATAGACTAGACTATAGACTAGACTATAGACTAGACTATAGACTAGACTATAGACTAGACTATAGACTAGACTATAGACTAGACTATAGACTAGACTATAGACTAGACTATAGACTAGACTATAGACTAGACTATAGACTAGACTATAGACTAGACTATAGACAGACTATAGACTAGACTATAGACTAGACTATAGACTAGACTATAGAGACTAGACTATAGACTAGACTATACACTAGACTATAGACTAGACTATAGACTAGACTATAGACTAGACTATAGATACACTATAGACTAGACTATAGACTAGACTATAGACTAGACTATAGACTAGACTATAGACTAGACTATAGACTAGACTATAGACTAGACTATAGACTAGACTATAGACTAGACTATAGACTAGACTATAGACTAGACTATAGACTAGACTATAGACTAGACTATAGACTAGACTATAGACTAGACTATAGACTAGACTATAGACTAGACTATAGACTATAGACTAGACTATAGACTAGACTATAGACTAGACTATAGACTAGACTATAGACTAGACTATAGACTAGACTATAGACTAGACTATAGACTAGACTATAGACTAGACTATAGACTAGACTATAGACTAGACTATAGACTAGACTATAGACTAGACTATAGACTAGACTATAGACTAGACTATAGACTAGACTATAGACTAGACTATAGACTAGACTATAGACTAGACTATAGACTAGACTAGACTAGACTATAGACTAGACTATAGACTAGACTATAGACTAGACTATAGACTAGACTATAGACTAGACTATAGACTAGACTATAGACTAGACTATAGACTAGACTATAGACTAGACTATAGACTAGACTATAGACTAGACTAGACTAGACTAGACTATAGACTAGACTATAGACTAGACTATAGACTAGACTATAGACTAGACTATAGACTAGACTATAGACTAGACTATAGACTAGACTAGACTATGACTAGACTATAGACTAGACTATAGACTAGACTATAGACTAGACTATAGACTAGACTATAGACTAGACTATAGACTAGACTATAGACTAGACTATAGACTAGACTAGACTATAGACTAGACTATAGACTAGACTATAGACTAGACTATAGACTAGACTATAGACTAGACTATAGACTAGACTATAGACTAGACTATAGACTAGACTATAGACTAGACTATAGACTAGACTATAGACTAGACTATAGACTAGACTATAGACTAGACTATAGACTAGACTATAGACTAACTATAGACTAGACTATAGACTAGACTATAGACTAGACTATAGACTAGACTATAGACTAGACTAGAGACTGGACTATAGACTAGACTATAGACTAGACTATAGACTAGACTATAGACTAGACTATAGACTAGACTATAGACTAGACTATAGACTAGACTATAGACTAGACTATAGACTAGACTATAGACTAGACTATAGACTAGACTATAGACTAGACTATAGACTAGACTATAGACTAGACTATAGACTAGACTATAGACTAGACTATAGACTAGACTATAGACTAGACTATAGACTAGACTATAGACTAGACTATAGACTAGACTATAGACTAGACTATAGACTAGACTATAGACTAGACTATAGACTAGACTATAGACTAGACTATAGACTAGACTATAGACTAGACTATAGACTAGACTATAGACTAGACTATAGACTAGACTATAGACTAGACTATAGACTAGACTATAGACTAGACTATAGACTAGACTATAGACTAGACTATAGACTAGACTATAGACTAGACTATAGACTAGACTATAGACTAGACTATAGACTAGAATAGACTAGACTATAGACTAGACTATAGACTAGACTATAGACTAGACTATAGACTAGACTATAGACTAGACTATAGACTAGACTATAGACTAGACTATAGACTAGACTATAGACTAGACTATAGACTAGACTATAGACTAGACTATAGACTAGACTATAGACTAGACTATAGACTAGACTAGAGACTAGACTATAGACTAGACTATAGACTAGACTATAGACTAGACTATAGACTAGACTATAGACTAGACTATAGACTAGACTATAGACTAGACTATAGACTAGACTATAGACTAGACTATAGACTAGACTATAGACTAGACTATAGACTAGACTATAGACTAGACTATAGACTAGACTATAGACTAGACTATAGACTAGACTATAGACTAGACTATAGACTAGACTATAGACTAGACTATAGACTAGACTATAGACTAGACTATAGACTAGACTATAGACTAGACTATAGACTAGACTATAGACTAGATAGACTAGACTATAGACTAGACTATAGACTAGACTATAGACTAGACTATAGACTAGACTATAGACTAGACTATAGACTAGACTATAGACTAGACTATAGACTAGACTATAGACTAGACTATAGACTAGACTATAGACTAGACTAGACTAGACTATAGACTAGACTATAGACTAGACTATAGACTAGACTATAGACTAGACTATAGACTAGACTATAGACTAGATATAGAACTAGACTATAGACTAGACTATAGACTAGACTATAGACTAGACTATAGACTAGACTATAGACTAGACTATAGACTAGACTATAGACTAGACATAGACTAGACTATAGACTAGACTATAGACTAGACTATAGACTAGACTATAGACTGGACTATAGACTAGACTATAGACTAGACTATAGACTAGACTATAGACTAGACTATAGACTAGACTATAGACTAGACTATAGACTAGACTATAGACTAGACTATAGACTAGACTATAGACTAGACTATAGACTAGACTATAGACTAGACTATAGACTAGACTATAGACTAGACTATAGACTAAACTATAGACTAGACTATAGACTAGACTATAGACTAGACTATAGACTAGACTATAGACTAGACTATAGACTGGACTATAGACTAGACTATAGACTAGACTATAGACTAGACTATAGACTAGACTATAGACTAGACTATAGACTAGACTATAGACTAGACTATAGACTAGACTATAGACTAGACTATAGACTAGACTATAGACTAGACTATAGACTAGACTATAGACTAGACTATAGACTAGACTATAGACTAGACTATAGACTAGACTATAGACTAGACTATAGACTAGACTATAGACTAGACTATAGACTAGACTATAGACTAGACTATAGACTAGACTATAGACTAGACTATAGACTAGACTATAGACTAGACTATAGACTAGACTATAGACTAGACTATAGACTAGACTATAGCCTATAATAAAGGCTGCAGACTAGTCTATATACTGGACCTACTCCACCCTACACGTGTGTTCAAGGTGTTAGTTTTTGTATCCTTTTAAACAGCATCCCCTTTTTGTTCAACTTTCCTTAAAATTTAATAAAATTCTTAAACAAATTTTATTAAATCAACAGCCTTCTTACTATAATGTGTCATTTATTAAAAAACAGAAAGACAGAAAGAATCGTTACATGTTGTTGGTTGTGTGTAAATATGCATGTATATTTATATGACTACCTCTACAATAACGTTCGCATTCATAGATGTTTGTGGATTCACAACATTCTAATGAATAAAAAAAAATAAATAAATTTTATAATGATTTATATGCCAAAAAAATACGTATATAATAATAAATGAGATAAGGACTGGAAATAGTCAGCTTGGAGCTTAAAATATGAGCGACTATTAAAGGCTATTTACGGTGATGAATATTTAAAGTTTGTGGGCTTTAGGTGGAAAAAAAACTGGAACAAAAGAACTGGCTTTTAAGCTTTAAGATATAACGAGTGTCCAACAGGAAAGATTTAACACAAGTTTGAGTGGTTAAAGTCCTTAAATATTTTGGATATGTGTGTGTTCATAATGATATACCTATAACGTATGTATATGTATGTTGTTATGTATGTATTTACGAACACATAATGTATACTTTTTAATTTATAACATTAAAAAAGTTGACTTTGCCTATCTCTTTTTTATTTTATTATTATTTAATGTTAAGTAATGGAATTTTGTCTATATAAGTGACAATACCTTTAGCATACACTCTCGCATACAAACAAAACTAAAAATATACACTCATACATCATTATTTACTCACTCTACCTATTTTTGTTTACCTGTATATCTTTACTTATAACACAGAACCAGGTTTACACACATACATTACATACCTATGTACATTACGTACTTTAGTGTGTGTCAATTTGTTTGTTTTTTTTTCATTTTGTCGTGTTGTATGTATTTTACGTATGTTGTTTGTTGGTATATTTGTTGTTTGTGAGTGTGTGTGCACAAAGTAGATTTGTGTATGGGTATGTATCATTAAATGACATCAAAAGCATTTAAACACGCCATAAAATAATTCATAATAATAATGAAAAATAATTCCAACTGTCACATTTTCTTATGTATGTTTGCTGTACATCATTATGGGTTTTTTTTGGGTGTTATATTTTGCTCTCCACACATTAAAGTACGTGAATACATACATATGTGTAGACATACATACCTACATATGTATGTGTGTTTGCTACTTTTTTTGTTTAATGTCTCTTGAATTTTTTGTACAGAATAACAATTTTTTTAATTATGAAAAAAAAAAACGGCAATGTGACCAGAGTCAATGGCAGTTTCTCTTGATATAGAAATTTTCTACAGAAAAATTCTCTTGTTAAAATAGATATTTTCTATAGAAATATATAGAAATATAATTTCTATAGAAATATAGACTATAGGACTAGACATTAGACTAGACTATAGACTAGCTATGACTACTATAGACTAGAACTATAGACTAAAAATAGACTAGACTATAGACTAGACTATAGCCTAGACTATAGACTAGACTATAGCCTAGACTATAGACTGACTAAGGACTAGACTATAGACTAGACTATAGACTAGACTATAGACTAGACATAGACTAGACTATAGACTAGACTATAGACTAGACATAGACTAGACTATAGACTAGACTATAGACTAAGACATAGACTAGACTAGACTAGACTGATAATAGAACTATAGACTATAGACTAGACTAGACTAGACCTATAGACTAGACTAGACTCTAGACTAGACGATAGACTAGACTAGACTATAGACTAGACTATAGACTAGACTATAGACTAGACTATAGACTAGACTATAGACTAGACTATAGACTAGGCTATAGACTAGACTATAGACTAGACTATAGACTAGACTATAGACTAGGACTATAGACTAGTCTATAGACTAGACTATAGACTAGACTATACACTAGACTGTAGACTAGACTATAGACTAGACTATAGACTAGACTATAGATTAGACTATAGAGTAGATAGACTATAGACTAGACTATAGACTAGACTATAGACTAGACTATAGACTAGACTATAGACTAGACTATAGACTAGACTATGACTAGACTAGACTAGGCTATAGACTAGACTATAGACTAGACTATAGACTAGACTATAGACTAACTATGACTAGACTATAGACTAGACTATAGACTAGACTATAGACTAGACTATAGACTAGACTATAGACTTAGACTATAGACTAGACTATAGACTAGACTATAGACTAGACTATAGACTAGACTATAGACTAGACTATAGACTAGACCTATAGACTAGACTATAGACTAGACTATAGACTAGACTATAGACTAGACTATAGACTAGACTATAGACCTAGGACTATTAGACTAGACTATAGACTAGACTATAGACTAGACTATAGACTAGACTATAGACTAGACTATAGACTAGACTATAGACTAGACTATAGACTAGACTATTAGACTAGACTATAGACTAGACTATGACTAGACTATAGACTAGACTATAGACTAGACTATAGACTAGACTATAGACTAGACTATAGACTAGACTATAGACTAGACTATAGACTAGACTATAGACTAGACTATAGACTAGACTATAGACTAGACTATAGACTAGACTATAGACTAGACTATAGACTAGACTATAGACTAGACTATAGACTAGACTATAGACTAGACTATAGACTAGACTATAGACTAGACTATAGACTAGACTATAGACTAGACTATAGACTAACTATAGACTAGACTATAGACTAGACTATAGACTAGACTATAGACTAGACTATAGACTAGACTATAGACTAGACTATAGACTAGACTATAGACTAGACTATAGACTAGACTATAGACTAGACTATAGACTAGACTATAGACTAGACTATAGACTAGACTATAGACTAGACTATAGACTAGACTATAGACTAGACTATAGACTAGACTATAGACTAGACTATAGACTAGACTATAGACTAGACTATAGACTAGACTATAGACTAGACTATAGACAACTATAGACTAGACTATAGACAAGACTATAGACTAGACTATAGACTAGACTATAGACTAGACTATAGACTATACTATAGATAGACTATAGACTAGACTATAGACTAGACTATAGACTAGACTATAGACTAGACTATAGACTAGACTATAGACTAGACTATAGACTAGACTATAGACTAGACTATAGACTAGACTATAGACTAGACATAGCAGACTATAGACTAGACTATAGACTAGACTATAGACTAGACTATAGACTAGACTATAGACTAGACTATAGACTAGATTAGAGACTAGACTATAGACTAGACTATAGACTAGACTATAGACTAAACTATAGACTAGACTATAGACTAGACTATAGACTAGACTATAGACTAGACTATAGACTAGACTATAGACTAGACTATAGACTAGACTATAGACTACACTATAGACTACACTATAGACTAGACTACAGACTAGACTATAGACTACACTATAGACTAGACTATAGACTAGACTATAGACTAGACTATAGACTAGACTGTCTCTTGTTAAAAGATATATTTTCTATAGAAAAATTCTCTTGTTTGAAGTGAAATTTAACTTCTACAGTTTGGTCTCCTTTTGCCCCATTCCTCTAAATTATGTGTTATTTCATTTTCAGGATTTTCATAGGATATATTTTTCATACATACATACATACATATGTATTGGTATATTATTTTGCTTTTAACCATTTATGTATTATTATTTTTTTCTTGCTACTGTTGTATTTTTCTCATTGTACATTGGTATTTGTTTAACTAAGTATGTATTTGTATGTATGTATGTATGTATGTATGTTTTTTCATACATACATACTTACTCATTATTTCAATATTTTTTGTATCTTTAACTTACCTGGCATGTTGTGGGCCAACATTACCCATATCATGTGCTGTACTGGCGGTTATTTGAAAATCTGCTATGGCTCCTGATTCCATACCCAAAGGATGTTTACATTGTGCTGCAGAGTAAAAAAAAGAAAAAATCAGGAAAAAAATAATAATATGAAAAATATGTATTTTACAATGGCAAAAAGCAAAAGCTAAATTAGTGGCAACATACATTTAGAGAAGTTCTATAATACTGCTGCTGATGTTTCAGTTTCGAGTAAAAATGCTACAATTAAGTGGAGAAAATATAAGCAAAGTGTTGTTGTAGAATATGTGTGTATGTGTTTGTTAAGTATATTTGTTTGTATGTAAGTATTTATATAGAGTATAAGGTTAATATGCGTATAAAACTGAGGTTTTTGAACTCAATATATGATTGATTTTTTTTTTTCACTGCAAATGTTTTAACAAATTTTTAAGTATTTGTATTAAAATTAAGAGGACAAGTGGCATGAACCCCGTTATTTATAAAGTTTTTGCAATGTAGTTTAATGCATATTGAAGTGTTTGTTGTAGCAATTATGTAAAGAAATTGAAAAAAGTTTAAAAAGGCATTGCAAAGTAATTTTAATTGCTGCTGAGAAAAACAAATTTTGAATCTAGAATCTTAAACAACAGTTTTTTAATTTCCTTTCTTTAAATGAAATCTCTTTATCACTTTCTTAACAATTATGAAGTATATAAATGTCAAAACAAATCAAAATCATAAATGTCATATATCTAATAATAACGCTAAACAACACATTTAACACAAGAAATGAACATAAATGTCATGATTTAAATGAAAACGAAATACATCATTTTCGCGTTTTCAAATCGCATACTTACAACAAGAACTACAGACAGACAGACGGACAGACAGACAGACAGACAGACAGACAGACAGACAGACAGACAGACAGACAGACAGACAGACAGACAGACAGACAGACAGACAGACAGACGGACGGACGGACGGACGGACGGACGGACGGACGGACAGACAGTCTGTTGCAGCAAAAACTTTTCAAAGACAATAACCAAAGCAGAAAAAAAGTATATGAAAATATATCCAAAAAATAATAGAACAAAATAGCAAAGACATTTTTTGTCAAACAACAGGCAAAATATATAGGAAAAGGAAAGAAATGCAATAAAGAAAACGACAAAATAATAAATGTCAAAAAATTTACTTTCAAATATTTTCCTCAATGATTTATGAGTGAATTGTATTGTGATAAGTACTTAAATACAAAAAGAATAACAAGATTTGTTGAAAAATGTACAAAATAATTTATGAAAAAATTGGAAAATGTTTGCAGCGTTGAGTTTTAGCATTATTTGCTCCTAAAGAACTAAAAAGAGAAATCAAGCAGTGAAAGCTCTAAACAGTTCCTTCATAGAGGTAAAATATCACTTTAAATAAAATAAATTTTCTATTGAAAATATCATTTTTAACAAGAGAAATTTTTTGTAGAGAATTATTCTTCAAAAAAGAGAAATTTTCTGTAGAGAATTACTCTTCCAACAGGAAAACTTTGCTATAGAAAATAACTTTTCAAATGAGACACATCTTCTATAGAAAATCACTTTTCAAATGAGACACATTTTCTATAGAAAATCACTCTTCAAACAAGACACATTTTCTATAGAATGAGTTCTTCATTTGACTATAAGTCTACGTTTTTCTACATCACTGTTTTATATCTTTAACATTCATTGATTATATTTAAGTCCCAACCAACCAAACCATTCCAATCAACTGCTACTTTATCTATTCATTTATATTTTTTGTTTTTGTTGTAATTAATAATTTATGTTATTTTGACTGTTAATTTTTGCCATTTTGAGTCGTGTTTCTATAATTTATTTATTCCTCACTTTGTTTCCTTTTTCTAGTTTATAACCAGACCTACACATGATTATTGGCTATAGCTGTGACGCTACTAATACTAATGTTAGCATTGATTTCGTGTCTTGTTTCTTGGAATATTTTCAACATTGTCTTGTCTTGCTGTTTTTGTGCCATGATTGGACGACCACACACACTTTAACCAGATTTGCTTAAGACAACACACAAAAAAAGAACACAGAACTGAAAAACGATTTAGGCCCAATAGTCATCATATTTTATCATGTCATGGCACTACTTCTACAGTCTACTACTTGCGGTGCTGTGGCGTTTGCTGCTGCTGTTACTACTGTTTAACTCCCAGTTGATTATTGCTACCGGTTTTCGTAAATGGTAAATTGTATAAATAAATTTATGAAATTGTATATTAAACAACAACATTGTAGGTTTTTTATTGACCATATTGCCATATTGGTTTGTAAGATTGTTAGTGAATGGTTAAAAGAAGTTACTTCTATGGGTATATGAAAAATTTTGAGGGCACTACAGTTCATTTAAAAGGACACTGCAATTCAAAAATTCTAAAATCTAGTTTATGGTCTATAGTCTAGTCTATAGTCCAGTCTATAGTATAGTCTATAGTCTAGTCTATAGTCTAGTCTATAGTCTAGTCTAAAGTCTAGTCTATAGTCTAGTCTATAGTAAAGTCTATAGTCTAGTCTATAGTCTAGTCTATAGTCTAGTCTATAGTCTAGTCTATAGTAAAGTCTATAGTCTAGTCTATAGTCTAGTCTATAGTCAAGTCTAGTCTAGTCATAGTCTAGTCATAGTCTAGTCATAGTCTAGTCATAGTCTAGTCATGGTCTAGTCATAGTCTAGTCATAGTCTAGTCTAGTCATAGTCTAGTCATAGTCTAGTCATAGTCTAGTCATAGTCTAGTCATAGTCTAGTCATAGTCTAGTCATAGTCCTAGTCATAGTCTAGTCATTAGTCTAGTCATAGTCTATCAAGTCTAGTCATAGTCTAGTCATAGTCTAGTCATAGTCTAGTCATAGTCTAGTAGTCATAGTCTAGTCATAGTCTAGTCATAGTCTAGTCATAGTCTAGTCATAGTCTAGTCATAGTCTAGTCATAGTCTAGTCATAGTCTAGTCATAGTCTAGTCATAGTCTAGTCATAGTCTAGTCTAGTCATAGTCTAGTCATAGTCTAGTCATAGTCTAGTCATAGTCTAGTCATAGTCTAGTCATAGTCTAGTCATAGTCTAGTCATAGTCTAGTCATAGTCTAGTCATAGTCTAGTCATAGTCTAGTCATAGTCTAGTCATAGTCTAGTCATAGTCTAGTCATAGTCTAGTCATAGTCTAGTCATAGTCTAGTCATAGTCTAGTCATAGTCTAGTCATAGTCTAGTCATAGTCTAGTCATAGTCTAGTCATAGTCTAGTCATAGTCTAGTCATAGTCTAGTCATAGTCTAGTCATATAGTCATAGTCTAGTCATAGTCTAGTCATAGTCTAGTCATAGTCTAGTCATAGTCTAGTCATAGTCTAGTCATAGTCTAGTCATAGTCTAGTCATGTATAGTCATAGTCTAGTCTAGTCATAGTCTAGTCATAGTCTAGTCAGTCTAGTCATAGTCTAGTCATAGTCGTCATAGTCTAGTCATAGTTAGTCATAGTCTAGTCATAGTCTAGTCATAGTCTAGTCATAGTCTAGTCATAGTCTAGTCATAGTCTAGTCATAGTCTAGTCATAGTCTAGTCATAGTCTAGTCATAGTCTAGTCATAGTCTAGTCATAGTCTAGTCATAGTCTAGTCATAGTCTAGTCATAGTCTAGTCATAGTCTAGTCATAGTCTAGTCATAGTCTAGTCATAGTCTAGTCAGTCTAGTCATAGTCTAGTCATAGTCTAGTCATAGTAGTCAGTTAGTCTAGTAGTCTAGTCATAGTCTAGTCATAGTCTAGTCATAGTCATAGTCTCTTCCAAGGTCCAGTTACAATCTGGCAGTGGTCTTCACCATGTTCCAGTCTAGTTCATGATTTTCTTCATAGCTGGTTAAAATCGAGTTATATTCTTATCTACATAGCAGTTGTGTAGGGTGTCATTTGAAAAAAAATTTTATTTTTATTTTGGTTTATTAATGATGTGTAACAATTTAATATGCCATGATTATTAGAGGAAATCATATTTTTGGCTTCGACATAAAACGTGGGATGTGGGTGTTTTAGATTTTTTAAAAGACTGCAGATGGTTGCAGTTTTTTAATTCTAATCTTAACTGAAAGTGTTGCGAGTGATATTATCGCCTTGGCACGAGTAGATTGTAGACACTTATAAGATGATGTGATAGCAAATATTAAGTAGGGTATGATGAAGTCTTCGAGAGTTAACAAAAGTCACTCTATGTGAATACAAATATCCGATTCCAAAATGTGATCCTATATTTTTTATTACTCTGAATTTTATACTGTTGGTTTTTCACCCTTGGCTAAATATTGTCAACAACTGTTTGTTATATATACATACATATGCATGTAAATACTTCACCGCTACAGTGAACTGAATATAAAATATTTTTTGTGGAAATATGAAAAAAAAACTTCAAAATATTGATATATGCAGGAAAAATGGGGATATGATGACATGACCTGGTCTAGTATTCATATGTTATGCTTGACTTATTCACAGATAAAAGTTTAACGAATAAATAAATATTGAAAAAAAAGTCAAATTGATTACAGATGAAAGTAAAATATAAATAATAGTTAAAAAACAATATATTAAAACTTACTACCTTTTAAAGTGAATATTTAAATAATTCCTTACACGACCTTCAATCAATTTTAATTTAAAAACGTTTAAAGTTTTTGGTCATTTTTTAATGCGTCAATATTTTGCAACAAAAATGGCAAAAAAAAAAAAACAAGAAATAAAACTCCCATTACAAATTTATATTCTTTGTCATTTATTATTGCAAATAAGAAAAAAAAACAAACAAATCATTTATATAAAAAGTCAACATGTGTTGAAGCAAAAAAAAAAAAACTTAAAATCTTTCATGTACACGATGTGAAAAATTACAGTCATATTCCAAACAATCACTTTAGACTTTTGTCTGTTTGGTCAGTTTGCTTTGAAGGAAACGGGTTTTATCTACACTGAGAGTAAAACTCATACAAAAAAAATCTTATTAAATAGCAGACGAAATAAAATTTGTATTATTCACTAAATGGCACTACCTATAAATCCTTATAGTTTGTTTTTAATACTACTACCAACTTTTTTCTTCCAGTGTTTTCTATTTAATCGAATTTTGTTTTCTCCTCCAAAAAAAAACTTTAAACGTATGACCGCTTTAAAACATAAATTGTTAAACACTGCTTAAAGGCCTGTTATCACAAGCTAAGACAAGGTATGAAAAAAAAAAATACTCGATCCATTTACAAACCCACTTAATTTATAGTTTACACTACTTTAAGCAAAAAAAAAAAAAAACAACAACAACAACAAAAAATTGGGATAACAGCTATACCTTTCATATAACAGCCAATATGTACATATATTGAGCTAATAAAACCCGATTAAAAACTATTATAGATTTTGTTAAACAGATTTTGGCCAAAAAACTGTTAAGTGAATCAGTAGAGTTGAAAAAGGCGTTAGTTTTAATATTTACGCCACAGACAAATAATCAGTTTGAAAAACTTAATTGTTATTTAATTTTTTCAACACTTAATGGCTGCCGGTTTTAGCCAAAAGATAGCTGGAGATTGCAAAAAAGGCACAGCTCAATTTTAAAAAGAAATATATTAGTAGGGGTATGCACTATTTCTAGCATAAAATCTAGCCATAGAAAGATGCACACTTTACTCCATAGTCTAGTTATTACACTACTCCACAGCCCAGTCTTGTCACTATTATACTCTATAGTCTAGTTTAAATCTACAGACTAGTCTATAATATAGTCTATAGTCTAGTCTATAGTCTAGTCTATAGTCTAGTCTATAGTCTGGTCTATAGTCTAGTCTATAGTCTAGTCTATAGTCTGGTCTATAGTCTAGTCTATAGTCTAGTCTATAGTCTGGTCTATAGTCTAGTCTATAGTCTAGTTTATAGTCTAGTCTATAGTCTAGTCTATAGTCTAGTCTATAGTCTAGTCTATAGTCTAGTTTATAGTCTAGTTATTAGTCTAGTCTATAGTCTAGTCTATAGTCTAGTCTATGGTCTAGTCTATAGTCTAGTCTATAGTCTAGTCTATTGTCTAGTCTATAGTCTAGTCTATAGTCTAGTCTATAGTCTAGTCTATAGTCCAGTCTATTATAGTCTAGTCTATTATAGTCTAGTCTATTATAGTCTAGTCTATTATAGTCTAGTCTATTATAGTCTAGTCTATTATAGTCTAGTCTATTATAGTCTAGTCTATTATAGTCTAGTCTATAGTCTAGTCTAGTAGTCTAGTCTATAGTCTAGTCTATAGTCTAGTCTATAGTCTAGTCTATAGTCTAGTCTATAGTCTAGTCTATAGTCTAGTCTATAGTCTAGTCTATAGTCTAGTCTATAGTCTAGTCTATAGTCTAGTCTATAGTCTAGTCTATAGTCTAGTCTATAGTCTAGTCTATAGTCTAGTCTATAGTCTAGTCTATAGTCTAGTCTATAGTCCAGTCTATAGTCTAGTCTATGGTCTAGTCTATAGTTTAGTCTATAGTTTAGTCTATAGTCTAGTCTATAGTCTAGTCTATAGTCTAGTCTAGTCTAGTCTAGTCTAGTCTAGTCTAGTCTAGTCTAGTCTAGTCTAGTCTATAGTCTAGTCTAGTCTAGTCTAGTCTAGTCTAGTCTAGTCTATAGTCTAGTCTAGTCTATAGTCTAGTCTAGTCTATAGTCTAGTCTATAGTCTAGTCTATACTCTAGTCTATAGTCTAGTCTATAGTCTAGTCTATAGTCTTGACTATAGTCTAGTCTAGTCAATAGTCTAGTCTATAGTCTAGTCTATAGTCTAGTCCATAGTCTAGTCTATAGTCTAGTCCATAGCCCAGTCTTTAGTCTAGTCTATAGTCTAGTCTATATTCTAGTCTATATTCTAGTCTATATTCTAGTCTATAGTCTAGTCTACGGTCTAGTCTATAGTCTAGTCTACAGTCTAGTATACAGTCTAGTCTATAGTCTAGTCTATAGTCTAGTCTATAGTCTAGTCTATAGTCTAGTCTATAGTCTAGTCTATAGTCTAGTCTATAGTCTAGTCTATAGTTTAGTCTATAGTCTAGTCTATAGTCTAGTCTATAGTCTAGTCTATAGTCTAGTCTATAGTCTAGTCTAGTCTATAGCCTAGTCTATAGTCCAGTCTATAGTCTAGTCTATAGTCTCGTCTATCGTCTAGTCTATAGTCTAGTCTATAGTCTAGTCTATCGTCTAGTCTATAGTCTAGTCTATAGTCTAGTCTATAGTCTAGGCTATAGTCTAGTCTATAGTCTAGTCTATTGTCTAGTCTATAGTCTAGTCTATATTCTAGTCTATAGTCTAGTCTATATTCTAGTCTATAGTCTAGTCTATAGTCTAGTCTATAGTCTAGTCTATAGTCTAGTCTATAGTCTAGTCTATAGTCTAGTCTATAGTCTATAGTCTAGTCTATAGTCTAGTCTATAGTCTAGTCTATAGTCTAGTCTATAGTCTAGACTATAGTCTAGTCTATAGTCTAGTCTATAGTCTAGTCTATAGTCGAAAAATTTCATTTATCGGTTCTTTTAGAGTATTGCACCTTAAAATCAATACTCCTATAGTCATTCACAATTTCAAACACACTAAAAAATGCTGCAACAAAAAACACATATCACCAAAAACAACAACTTCACTAAGAGTGCCACACTGATTTATTATGCCAAAAATAAGCTAAAGTATACAAAAAAAAAAACTTAGTTTATCAGTTGCCTAAAATCTTTAAACATTTATTTTATAGTCTGGTAATGGAGACAGGCAATTTTTACATATGCCAACTTTAGAAACAGGTTTTCATTACACACATTTACTAGCTGAATAAACTATAAATGGTTTCGGATGGATTAAGTTATCTTGCCTAATAGAAAAATGCTGTTAAAGATTATTAATAATAGCCGACACAAATTTTGAGATACGGGAAATTGTAGCACAATCACAAACAGCTTTTGTGAACGCTCGAAAAAAAGCCTTGAAGATTGTAATTGATCATTGGAGTAATGTATGGAGATAGTGAAAATGTGAACATAAGTTGCTTAATTAGAAGACATTACATTTTACACATGTGTAAGGAGATAAAGTACACGAGTAATAATAAATTTTGATAGGTTTTTAAATGATTTAATATATGTATTTAGTTGTGTAAACTTATTTAGTTCATAATATTGATATAATTTTAATAATAAAATAGTGTTTCTTTTTGCATCGATATTTTGATCCCAATTTGAACAAATAGTTTGCAAATCTCCTCCACAATAAAATATATATACTAAAGCTTTCCTCTACTACTCTAAAAAGTTTCAACTTTATTGATCCTTCAACTATTTTGACTTTTTTAGTTTATAGCTAAAAACAAGATACTTAAACTGTTGACTCGTAATCATAAAATTTTATATACCAAAACTAAACTATCTTCTACATGTACTCGTTTAGATATATTCCACAGCGAGTAGAAATTCATTATTGAATTTTAGCTAATAAAAACAAAACTTTTCAATAGGATTTTGAAAAAATTCCTAAAGTACTAAAAAAAAACTTTAACAAAATCCGAGTTTATTTTTATCCACGATGTTGTTGCTGCAATTGGTTAGTAGTTGTTGTTCATAACAATCAATGACGCGTAATAACTCATAAACAACATTGGCAATCGTAAAAGTAATAGCAACAACAAATACAACAAGATGAAGCCAAACATCTTAAATAGTTTACGACTTGAACTGTGGCTGCACAAAAAATTTCAACGTAAGCGCCACTTTTGCAAGTGAGTGGAGAAGAGAAGAAATAAAATCAGGAATTTGAAAACAAGAAAATTTTGATGGATCATAGTCGATTAGTTTACTACTAATTGACTATGTTTGTAGCATAGTTCGTAGTACCCAGTCTATTCTCTGGTCTTGCCGATAGTCTTGACTATTGTCTAGTCTATAGTATATTCTATAGTCTAGTCTATAGTCTAGTCTAGTCTATAGTCTAGTCTATAGTCTAGTCTATAGTCTAGTCTATAGTCTAGTCTATAGTCTAGTCTATAGTCTAGTCTACAGTCTAGTCTATAGTCTAGTCTACAGTCTAGTACAGTCTATTCTATAGTCTAGTCTATAGTCTATTCAGTATCTAGTCTATAGTCTAGTCTAGTCTATAGTCTAGTCTATAGTCTAGTCTATAGTCTAGTCTATAGTCTAGTCTATAGTCTAGTCTATAGTCTAGTCTATAGTCTAGTCTATAGTCTAGTCTATAGTCTAGTCTATAGTCTAGTCTATAGTCTAGTCTATAGTCTAGTCTATAGTCTAGTCTATAGTCTAGTCTAGTCTAGTTATAGTCTAGTCTATAGTCTAGTCTATAGTCTAGTCTATAGTCTAGTCTATAGTCTAGTCTATAGTCTAGTCTATAGTCTAGTCTAGTCTATAGTCTAGTCTGTAGTCTGGTCTATAGTCTAGTCTATAGTCTAGTCTATAGTCTAGTCTATAGCTTAGTCTATTGTCTAGTCTATAGTCTAGTATATAGTATAGTCTGCAGTCTAATCTATAGTCTAGTGCACTTAAACCCTTGGTAGAGTACCCATAAAATTTACCCACTTCTAATACATAGCTCAAGCATTCCTAGTTAGTGTGACTAACAGTAAAGTTTATGTGTATATGTATTTAGTTAATACATCTATTTGAATTGTTGCCCTGGTTGTTTTATGTTTTACAACAATTCATGTTGTTGCAAATGTTAATTTTCTTGTATGTATACTGTTGTTGTTTTTTGTGCATTTTTCAGTTAAATTTTATTGAACTGTAAGAATGTTTTATTACTCTTACAGCCAAGCATGCAGTCATTCCGATAGACAGACAGTCAGCTAGCTAATCCAACTTTTTTTTTTAAATGCTGAACAAAAAAAGTCATATACCACCACGCATGACACACAATACGTTGCAATACTTTATGAACCAATTGCAGGCTGGTTGTAAAAAACAACGTAGCAAACATTTATTCTGTTCACTGTTTGCTGCTACGATTTGAACTCATTTGTGTATGATCCTACACACACGTTACCATTGTAGTGTGTAGTTGGCAGTTGGCCTAATAGTTTGTATGGGAAATACCAAATTGTTGTTGGTTTACGAGAGCTTTACAAAAGTAATATTAACAAACAAATCTTTTTTCTGTTTTTCATTTCGAAGTGTACCTACAACAAAAAAAAATATATTTTTGTTTTGTTGTAATTAAGTTTCAATGTTATTGAAACTTTTGAAGTGTATTTGGTTGAAGTGATTAAGAAAACTGAGTGATTCCAATTAACACAATTCGAGTAGAGTGATGTGGGAAATGTTGGAGAAACATGGGGAAAAAAACTTGATTAATAATATATTTAATTAATTTTATGGCACCTAGATGATTAATAATACGAATTAGTAAATTGTAGAAAAATTTATATTTAGATTTAAGATTTACTAAGAAAATTGTTTGCCCTAGATTACCTATGCGTCGGTAGTTTAAATAGTTATTTTTAGAATTTTACAAATTAATAGTGCCGACTACCTAGTTTGTAATCTAGTCAATGGTGTGACCCATAGTCCAAAACGCAGTCCATAAACCAGTTCTTAGCTTTGTCGAATGTCTATGCCATTTTCCATTCTATAGTCAAATCCATAATTTATTCATTAGTATAGTCCGTGATCTGATCCCTAGACTAGTACATAGCCTAGTCCATCGCCTAGTACATATTCTATTCCTAAAACGCAATCATAGTCTAGTCCATATTCTAGTCTATAATTTAGTCAAAGGCTTAGCCCATAGTCTTGTCCATAAAGTAGATAATTTCGTCTGTAGTTTAGTCCAATGTCTATCCATAGTCTACCCATAGTCTAGTCCAATGTCTATCCATTGTCTAGTCCATATGCTAGGTCCAAATATAGTCATAGTCTAGTCATAGTCTAGTCATAGTCTAGTCATAGTCTAGTCATAGTCTAGTCATAGTCTAGTCATAGTCTAGTCATAGTCTAGTCATAGTCTAGTCATAGTCTAGTCATAGTCTAGTCATAGTCTAGTCATAGTCTAGTCATAGTCTAGTCATAGTCTAGTCATAGTCTAGTCATAGTCTAGTCATAGTCTAGTCATAGTCTAGTCATAGTCTAGTCATAGTCTAGTCATAGTCTAGTCATAGTCTAGTCATAGTCTAGTCATAGTCTAGTCATAGTCTAGTCATAGTCTAGTCATAGTCTAGTCATAGTCTAGTCATAGTCTAGTCATAGTCTAGTCATAGTCTAGTCATAGTCTAGTAGTCTAGTCATAGTCTAGTCATAGTCTAGTCATAGTCTAGTCATAGTCTAGTCATAGTCTAGTCATAGTCTAGTCATAGTCTAGTCATCGTAGTCCATAGTCTGTCCATAGTCTGGTCCATAGTTTAGTCCATAGTCTAGTCCATAATCTAGTCCATACTCTGGTCCATAGTATAGTTCATAGTTTAGTCCATAGTCTAGTCCATAGTCTAGTCCATAGTCTAGTCCATAGTCTAGTCCATAATCTAGTCCATAGTCTAGTCCATAGTCTGGTCCATAGTATAGTTCATAGTCTATTCCATAGTCTAGTCTATATTCTAGTCAATAGTCTAGTCGATAGTCTAGTCCATAATCTAGTCCATAGTCTAGTCCATAGTCTAGTCCATAGTCTACTCCATAGTCTACTCCATAGTCTAGTCCATAGTCTAGTCCATAGTCTAGTCCATAGTCTAGTCCATAGTCTAGTCCATAGTCTAGTCCATAGTCTAGTCCATAGTCTGGTCCATAGTATAGTTCATAGTCTAGTCCATAGTCTAGTCCATAATCTAGTCCATAGTTTAGTCCATAGTCTAGTCCATAATCTAGTCCATAGTCGATTATAGTCCGTAGTCTACTCCGCAGTCTTGTCCATAATCTGTTCCATAGACTAGTCCATAGTCTTCACCGTAGTCAAGTCGTACTCCAGTCATCATGGCATTGCGTTTTAAGCTATTTTATTATTGATTAGATATTCTTAGAAGAAGCTAAAAAATATAAAATATTTGTTTTTTTTTTTCCTACGTTAAGGAATTTTTTAAATTCTTTTTATATCCTAAAAATTCTTAGAAATAAATTTTCAAAAAATTTTTTCATCATAAAATTCTTTAAACTAAGAAAAGAAGCATAATATCATTATAACTGTCAATTTACTTCATGTCTTGTCGTTCGTTCAGCTCATATTTTCAATTCCACGAAATTACTTACTTCATCAACTACATTCATCAAACATTAACAAGTTCTTTTCAACACTTAACAACAAATCTTATATTTTCGTCATATTTTTCTTTTCTGTAGCGAAGAGTAAAAAAATCATATAAAAAGGAATCCAACTAACACTTCATTTAAAGTACTTTGTTTTAATTTCTCAAAGCAGCCCAAAAAAGGGAAAGAAACTGTAATTATGGTACTTTGTAATGAAAAAAATGGACATAAGATTAAAAAGAGCGCAGGGAATTGGTGAAACAATCTAAAAACAGAAAATGGGGCATAATTAATTGGAATGAGCAGAGAAATAATTAAAGTTTGTAAACTGCAGAGAAATTTATTAACTTTGATTGTTAAATTTTATCTTTCTATTGTCTCCTTTTAGGGGAAACGCCACTGTTTCACTTGGGAAAAATCCTTAGGCTTTGCAACCTAAACTGGCGCTTTAACCAGTTAGTATGAAATAAAATCATTAAGAAATTGTAGAAGTAGGGTCAAGACAAAATATGTATATATTTTCATAAAAAAACAGAAAATTATGGTTTTCATTACAAGAATCTAAACGAAACGAAAAGAAAATGTATGAAAACTGAAAAGACCATGATTATAAATATAAATGTGGGTAGCTGCCAAAACCATTTAAAGGGTCATAAAATTTAGCGTTAAAAACTAAATGGGCAACAAGAAATAAGAAGAAGACACAAAATATTTTCTTACACAGAAGACCCTTAGAATCTTAATAATTCCCTCAGTCATAAGAAGAATCAGTTCTTCCTCTTTTATTTTCCAAACATTTCATAATATTGTTATTGAGTTGAATAATGAGATGCAATCAGTCACAGCTAAAGCATCCATAAGTCAATGAATGGCTGGCTGACTGGATGGATGGATAGATGGTTGTATGGGTTATTGTTAGCATCTTTACTGTCAGCAGCAGCAGAAGTATTGTAAAAGGGAGCAATGAAGAACTTAATGGAAATTGTATTCAAATGAAATGATTTACAATGGAATCATATTTTTCTATACATTGAATGAATATGTTTTATTTGTTGAAACTAAAAAGGTTAAGTGGTCATAAAAGATCCTACATCTTAGGGCTATATATACAAGCACATGTTATTGGTTTTTTAATTATATTAAAAACAACAACAGGTGGTGCCTGTTACAGTGTGACAGCTAATAAATAATTCTCAAGAAAATTTCCAAAAGAACTTTTTCTTAAAAGGAAGTTATCTTGGAAAGAAACTTTCATTAAAAGAAAACTTTCTAGAAGAAAACTTTGTGTAGAATCTGTTTAAGAAGGAAACTGTTCTAAGAAACTTTCTAAAAGAAAACGTTCTAAGAAAATTCTAGAAATAAATTTCTAAAGAAAAGTTTGTGAAGATACTTTTCTAGAAGAAAGCTTGAAAAAACTTTTTTAGAAGAAAACTTTCTGAAGAAACTTTTCTAGAGAAAAACTTTCTGAAGAGAAAGAAGAGAAGAAGAAAATTATCTAAGAAACTTCTCAAGAAGGAAATTTTCAGAAAAAACGTTTCTAGAAGAAAATTTTCTGAGAAAACTTTCTAGAAGAGAACTTTCTGAAGAAACTTTTCTACAAGAAAACTTTCGAAGAAACTTCTCCAGAAGTTAATAAGTCAGTCAGTCAGTTAGTTAGTAGTCAGTTAGTTAGTAGGTTAGTTAGTTAGTTAGTTAGTTAGTTAGTTAGTAGTTAGTTAGTTAGTTAGTAGTTAGTTAGTTAGTTAGTTAGTTAGTAGTTAGTTAGTTAGTTAGTTAGTTAGTTAGTTAGTTAGTTAGTTAGTTAGTTAGTTAGTTAGTTAGTTAGTTAGTTAGTTAGTAGGTTAGTTAGTTAGTTAGTTAGTTAGTTAGTTAGTTAGTTAGTTAGTTAGTTAGTTAGTTAGTTAGTTAGTTAGTTAGTTAGTTAGTTAGTTAGTTAGTTAGTTAGTTAGTTAGTTAGTTGTTAGTTAGTTAGTTAGTTAGTTAGTAGTTAGTTAGTTAGTTAGTTAGTTAGTTAGTTAGTTAGTTAGTTAGTTAGTTAGTTAGTTAGTTAGTTAGTTAGTTAGTTAGTTAGTTAGTTAGTTAGTTAGTTAGTTAGTTAGTTAGTTAGTTAGTTAGTTAGTTAGTTAGTTAGTTAGTTAGTTAGTTAGTTAGTTAGTTAGTTAGTTAGTTAGTTAGTTAGTTAGTTAGTTAGTTAGTTAGTTAGTTAGTTAGTTAGTTAGTTAGTAGTTAGTTAGTTAGTTAGTTAGTTAGTTAGTTAGTTAGTTAGTTAGTTAGTTAGTAGTTAGTTAGTTAGTTAGTTAGTTAGTTAGTTAGTTAGTTAGTTAGTTAGTTAGTTAGTTAGTTAGTTAGTTAGTTAGTTAGTTAGTTAGTTAGTTAGTTAGTTAGTTAGTTAGTAGTTAGTTAGTTAGTTAGTTAGTTAGTTAGTTAGTTAGTTAGTAGTTAGTTAGTTAGTTAGTTAGTTAGTTAGTTAGTTAGTTAGTTAGTTAGTAGTTAGTTAGTTAGTTAGTTAGTTAGTTAGTTAGTTAGTTAGTTAGTTAGTTAGTTAGTTAGTTAGTTAGTAGTAGTTAGTTAGTTAGTTAGTTAGTTAGTTAGTTAGTTAGTTAGTTAGTTAGTTAGTTAGTTAGTTAGTTAGTTAGTTAGTTAGTTAGTTAGTTAGTTAGTTAGTTAGTTAGTTAGTTAGTTAGTTAGTTAGTTAGTTAGTTAGTTAGTTAGTTAGTTAGTAGTTAGTTAGTTAGTTAGTTAGTTAGTTAGTAGTTAGTTAGTTAGTTAGTTAGTTAGTTAGTTAGTTAGTTAGTTAGTTAGTTAGTTAGTTAGTTAGTTAGTTAGTTAGTTAGTAGTTAGTTAGTTAGTTAGTTAGTTAGTTAGTTAGTTAGTTAGTAGTTAGTTAGTTAGTTAGTTAGTAGTTAGTTAGTTAGTTAGTTAGTAGTTAGTTAGTTAGTAGTTAGTAGTTAGTTAGTTAGTTAGTTAGTTAGTTAGTTAGTTAGTTAGTTAGTTAGTTAGTTAGTTAGTTAGTTAGTTAGTTAGTTAGTTAGTTAGTTAGTTAGTTAGTTAGTTAGTAGTTAGTTAGTTAGTTAGTTAGTTAGTTAGTTAGTTAGTTAGTTAGTTAGTTAGTTAGTTAGTTAGTTAGTTAGTTAGTTAGTTAGTTAGTTAGTTAGTTAGTTAGTTAGTTAGTTAGTTAGTTAGTTAGTTAGTTAGTTAGTTAGTTAGTTAGTTAGTTAGTTAGTAGTTAGTTAGTTAGTTAGTTAGTTAGTTAGTTAGTTAGTTAGTTAGTTAGTTAGTTAGTTAGTTAGTTAGTTAGTTAGTTAGTTAGTTAGTTAGTTAGTTAGTTAGTTAGTTAGTTAGTTAGTTAGTTAGTTAGTTAGTTAGTTAGTTAGTTAGTTAGTTAGTTAGTTAGTTAGTTAGTTAGTTAGTTAGTAGTTAGTTAGTTAGTTAGTTAGTTAGTTAGTTAGTAGTTAGTTAGTTAGTTAGTTAGTTAGTTAGTTAGTTAGTTAGTTAGTTAGTTAGTTAGTTAGTTAGTTAGTAGTTAGTTAGTTAGTTAGTTAGTTAGTTAGTTAGTTAGTTAGTTAGTTAGTTAGTTAGTTAGTTAGTTAGTAACTTCCCCAGTTTAGGAGGTTGAAATACTCATTACTTTTGTACTAAAGTTAGGACATTATTTTTCATATACTATCACCAATTGCATGAAATCATGTCTTAAATTTTCCTCCATGGAAGATAATGAAAAGCGAAAGAAACAATGAAAAAAATCATTGTCATTCAATTATTTCCAACTTTGAACACCAGGAAATAATGGCAATTTATTGTAAACTGACTATAGAGTAGTTATAATCTATAAGAAAAACTAAATAAAATATAAACACTTAACAAAAAATCATTTCGGGACCTAAATTAATATGTATGTATTTTTCAAAGGAACAAACACAAATGACAGCTTAAGTACTAGTACAACCCAAAACAAACGAAAATGAATGATGCTGTTAAATTCGTGTCATTACCATAACGGTCGTCCAATGATCTCTCACAAATGAATATGAAAACAAAAGACTAACCAAAATTTACACCAGACAAACAAAACTTTAACCAAACTGACTTAATGACTATAATCATTCATTTACTTTTTTCTATATTTCAACAAGGAAAAAACTAATTTATTTATTTCTTTTTTTTCTTTGTAATTATAATAAGTTTTTGTTTAGAGAAAAAGAAAAATCATGTAAACGCTTCTCCACACCCACTTACAAAATAAGTAGAAATGAAAATAAGCATTTATGTTTTTTCTTTGCCTGTTAAAACATAAAGTTCCCTGACATATTGTTGTATATAAATAACATATTTTAATTACATAAAATCAATTTTCATAATTTATCTTATTTTAAGCATTATCTACACCATCTCTTACTCTTTTCCAACGCAATCATAAAC
>NW_023996496.1:0-15000 GCF_015586225.1 Lucilia sericata | reverse complement strand
GAGTCTATTCTCTTAACTTTGAAATAAAAGCTTAATTAACATCTGACATGTCTTCCTTTTTTCTTCGAGATATTTTCACCTAAAGCATAAAAACTCATGGTTTTTGAAATATTCAATGCTTTTATAACCTTAACTAGTAAGTAGTGCAAAGGGTATATATTGTTTATAACGGGCAAAGACATAGGATCCATAATTATCTAACTATAATCCAATCGACTCAAAATCACTTTTTGATTCGACCTAACGATGTCTGTCCGTCAACTTTAAAGGATGATGAAATTTATGGCCTCCATAAAAGCTACATAAAATAACCATATCGCTAACAATTAAACACTAACTAACAAACATTACAGTTAAACGAGCCTTAAAATTTTAATAGCTCTATTTAATAATCCCTAACGAATTTTTCTAAATTGCCACCCTTTTTATGTATTTGCAACTTTTTTTTTTTTTTGTTAAATAAATTCAATTTAAATAAATAAACAAAACAAAAAGAAAACACAAACAATTCAAGCAATTGTACTTACCAATATCGAATGCCTGGCAAGCAACTAAACCATTGTTCGGTGTATTCCAGATGCCACTCAATAAAATCAAAGTCAATGTCAGCCAACATAAAGTTTTATTGTTATTAACACCATGACGCTTAATGTGGCAATAACTTTTAACGTAATTTGTTGTGAAATATTTAAAATGAGCAACGGCAATGGAGCAGGAGAAGAAGGCAATGCCAGCAGCAGCAGCAGGATATAAAATGCAGAAGTAGTAGTGGCACAGGCGAATGTATAAATAGTTAAAGAAGGCGTTGCTATGATATCGTTCAAGGCAGCAGGAGGAATAGTTTAAACGGGAGTAGAGCTGTATGTTGGGGGAGTTGGTTGGTGTGATGGTCATGGAGGAGAAAAATGAATTTAATAATAAATCGTTTTGTTGATTAAATGTTGGCTCGACATGTTGCTCACTCAGTTGTTGTTGTTGTTGCTGGTTTTCTTGTACGTAAAGTTTATTGTGCAATTTTACTAAATATGTTTTTTGTAATTTTATATCAGACATTTTATGATCGAAATTTTCAACAAAATCATTGAATTTAAGCAGAAAATATGGCAGTTTATATATGTAGCGGTGGTAACAGTTTGCGAGAACGTTTGTTATTAGTTAAAAACGACGTAAATTGGCGCCCCATAAACCCGTAAACCCGTTAACAAACTTTACTTAACGACGACGCTAACCGTACCGTTATTATTAACACTTTTTTTTTCTTATTTATAAAATTTTCACACTCACTTCTCCTAGACCTTAATGAATTCTTAAGAAAACAATGTTTAATTTCTCTTTGGATTTCAATGACTTTATTTTAACACTCGCGACGACGACGACGTGCGTACGACATTTATTTAAACGCGCCACCAAAAATTGTTGCCATCAAAAGTGTTCAAATATTAAATCTACTCCTATACTATATATAACTCTTTTTATTTTTACTTCAGAACAGAAACAAGCTGTTGCCGTTTGTTGGTATTTTCTCACTAAAACTTCCGTTTTTCCTTGACAGCATTGCAGGATTTCAAGACATATTTTTTTTTGGCGTTAAGAAATATGCTTTTTTTATTTTCTTCTCTCACTCCTTCCTAGTCACTTGAAAAATTTTACGGTCTTATAACAATGCGTAACATTGTAGCAAACAGCGGCATCATATTTAGCGATGTGTGTGTGCGGATTTTTAAGCTCGCGTTAATAAACGACATTAAAGTTGAAAATTTTATTATACATTTCCTTTAAAGCGTTGCGAACGAGTAATGTTATACACTTAATATAAGCAAAACTTTTGATTTAAAGTACTAAAAACATCTGAAATGAGACGGAAAGAAATAGCTTTTAAATTAATGACTTGAACTTGATAATGAATTTGTAAATGGGTTTAATTTGAAGGTTTAAGTTTGATATAGAGAAAGCTATACATAAATGTAGTCTTATCCAAATAAGTTAAAACTACATTAGTGTATATCTTACTAGAGATCGGTTTCTTAAAAGTACTATAAATGTCCAAAATGCATCTTGTAGTATGTTCTCTTTAATTTGTATGGTTGTATATGGGTTCAGAAACAAAGACTGCAATCTCCACATTTTGAGTTTGCAAAATAATTAGCATAGAACTGAACTAGAAGTGAACTGAACTAGAACAGAACTAGAACAGAACTAGAACAGAACTAGAACAGAACTAGAACTGAACTAGAACTGAACTAGAACAGAACTAGAACAGAACTAGAACAGAACTAGAACAGAAATAGAACAGAACTAGAACAGAACTAAAACAGAACTAGAACAGAACTAGAACTAGAACAGAATTAGAACAGAACTAGAACAGAACTAGAACAGAACTAGAACATAACTAGAACAGAACTAGAACAGAACTAGAACAGAACTAGAACAGAACTAGAAGAACAGAACAGAACTAGAACAGAACTAGAACAGAACTAGAACAGAACTAGAACAGAACTAGAACTGAACTAGAACTGAACTAGAACTGAACTAGAACTGAACTAGTACTGAACTAGAACTGAACTAGAACTGAACTAGAACTGAACTAGAACTGAACTAGAACTGAACTAGAACTGAACTAGAACTGAACTAGAACTGAACTAGAACTGAACTAGAACTGAACTAGAACTGAACTAGAACTGAACTAGAACTGAACTAGAACTGAACTAGAACTGAACTAGAACTGAACTAGAACTGAACTAGAACTGAACTAGAACTGAACTAGAACTGAACTAGAACTGAACTAGAACTGAACTAGTACTGAACTAGAACTGAACTAGAACTGAACTAGAACTGAACTAGAACTGAACTAGAACTGAACTAGAACTGAACTAGAACTGAACTAGAACTGAACTAGAACTGAACTAGAACTGAACTAGAACTGAACTAGAACTGAACTAGAATGAACTAGAACTGAACTAGAACTGACTGAACTAGAACTGAACTAGAACTGAACTGAACTAGAACTGAACTAGAACTGAACTAGAACTGAACTAGAACTGAACTAGAACTGAACTAGAACTGAACTAGAACTGAACTAGAACTGAACTGAACTAGAACTGAACTAGAACTGAACTAGAACTGAACTAGAACTGAACTGAATTAGAACTGAACTAGAACTGAACTAGAACTGAACAAGAACTGAACTAGAACTGAACTGAATTAGAACTGAACTAGAACTGAACTGAATTAGAACTAGAACTGAACTAGAAATGAACTAGAACTGAACTAGAACTGAACTAGAACTGAAGTAGAACTGAAGTAGAACTGAACTAGAACTGAACTAGAACTGAACTAGAACTGAACTAGAACTGAACAAGAACTGAACAAGAACTGAACAAGAACTGAACAAGAACTGAACTAGAACTGAACTAGAACTGAACTAGAACTGAACTAGAACTGAACTAGAACTGAACTAGAACTGAACTAGAACTGAACTAGAACTGAACTAGAACTGAACTAGAACTGAACTAGAACTGAACTAGAACTGAACTAGAACTGAACTAGAACTGAACTAGAACTGAACTAGAACTGAACTAGAACTGAACTAGAACTGAACTAGAACTGAACTAGAACTGAACTAGAACTGAACTAGAACTGAACTAGAACTGAACTAGAACTGAACTAGAACTAGAACTGAACTAGAACTGAACTAGAACTGAACTAGAACTGAACTAGAACTGAACTAGAACTGAACTAGAACTGAACTAGAACTGAACTAGAACTGAACTAGAACTGAACTAGAACTGAACTAGAATTGAACTAGAACTGAACTAGAACTGAAATAGAACTAGAACTGAACTAGAACTGAACTAGAACTGAACTAGAACTGAACTAGAACTGAACTAGAACTGAACTAGAACTGAACTAGAACTGAACTAGAACTGAACTAGAAACTGAACTAGAACTGAACTAGAACTGAACTAGAACTGAACTAGACTGAACTAGAACTAGAACTGATTAGAACTGAATTAGAACTGAACTAGAACTGAACTAGAACTAAACAAGATTCCTTAAATTTCAAACCTCTGTTTAGTTTTTTCCTCCAACACTTCAAAAGCTTTTGATATATTATTACCTCTTCCAGTTACTATTAATTTACTTTAACAAAAATTTCCGGTCAAATCAAGCATGTCTCCTTTCAATTATAAATATTTCTCCAAAACAAAACTCAAATCTTTGACAGTTGAAAAATATATACAATTTCCCCTTTTATAAAATTTTTTTGTTTCACATAATTTTTTCTGCTCTTTACGCAAGTGGCGTTTAGTTAAGCTGATAATTTAGCAAACGTCTCCCCATCTTTTTACATAAACAGAACTAGAAAAAAGCGAAACACATGCACCAGTACCAGTAGAAAAAGCTAGTGCCTAAAATTAATTAAAGGAAACGTTGCAGACTATAAGGCCGCCTGTCATACAAATTTACAACAGTTTTTGCTTTACACAATTTTTAACTTTAAATGACTAGAAAAAGTATATAGTGCGCCAAAATTACACAAAAACTTTCTCGGTTCTTTATTTTTTTGACAAACTAACTTACATACTATATGCACATCATCAAAACTGAATGACTCAAGCCGAAATCGCAAAAAAAATATCAGCCAACACCTCCACTCTTAGAAAATTTTGCCCACACAGTCCTACTTTGTAATATCGTAGATAGATATACTTAGATGATGGTTTGTTGTAGATGCATGCATCTATCACCATTATTTTGCATCAAATTTCTTTTCGCTATTGCTGTGAGGAGATTCGTATGTTGCTGCTAGTAGCAGGGGCATATTGCAAGAAAGCAAACACTTTGCGTCTAGAGTAAAAGTGAATGAAAATAACCGGAGGAACCATTTAATAAACAAAGAACATTTGAATGTGTAAAACGTTTTGAATAGATGATGATGTGGACTGTTAATGTGATTGAGGGCGACTAGGAAATAATTAGAAATAGAGATAAAACTGAACTTGAACTGAACTAGAATTGAATTAGAACTGAACTAGAACTGAACTAGAACTGAACTAGAACTGAACTAGAACTGAACTAGAACTGAACTAGAACTGAACTAGAACTGAACTAGAACTGAACTAGAACTGAACTAGAACTGAACTAGAACTGAACTAGAACTGAACTAGAACTGAACTAGAACTGAACTAGAACTGAACTAGAACTGAACTAGAACTGAACTAGAACTGAACTAGAACTGAACTAGAACTGAACTAGAACTGAACTAGAACTGAACTAGAACTGAACTAGAACTGAACTAGAACTGAACTAGAACTGAACTAGAAGTGAACTAGAACTGAACTAGAACTGAACTAGAACTGAACTAGAACTGAACTAGAACTGAACTAGAACTGAACTAGAACTGAAATAGAACTGAACTGAACTAGAACTGAAATAGAACTGAACTGAACTAGAACTGAAATAGGACTGAACTAGAACTTTTGGGACTTTTGGAAATTCAATAGTTTTGGAAGACTATGGTTCCATTTCCTACCTAGAGTTTACAATATTTAGTTAGCCCTGTAAATATACCTACTCACACAAAATCCAAATATGTATGTATGGATAGACATTGTACTCATATGTATGTTTATTGTATCATTCCAATGTCTTTTGAACAAAAACACAGCAAAATTTACAACTAATATTAATATGACTTTAAGGCATTTTATGTTGAATGTCTATGACTTATACTATAGCCTTATGCTCTCTCTACTCGCTTAATACCGGCCCCACCGAACCAAGCAGCCTGGACTAACAATGTTTTAGGGCAGCCAAAAGAATACAAAACGTCTACAAACAGCCATTTATATGATTCGGTTATTATTTGGTTGTTAAATGCATTCACATGATGATAACGATGATTATGATCATCATGATGCTCTTGCAACATGGCTGGCACAAAAAAAAACATCTACAAAGCATAGTCTTAATTTGTTGTTGTTTCTGTTTTTGTAAAGGAACAGTCAGTCCATTCATTTAAGTTTTTTGTTCATCTGTAGCTGGAGAATTGTTTTTCTTATTTTTTTGTTGTTTTCCAATGTCTAGCAGTACATCTGTTTTTCAGCAGCAGCAACAAAATTTGCATGTTTTGTTTGCCATTTTTGCAACATGCAGCAACAATAAACGGCAGTGCATTTATGAAGATGTGAGGGTGGTTAGAAAATGTTGGTGATTAACTTTAAAAGCTTTTGAAGAAAGGGATCTAATGCGGAACTAGTCTTTTGACTGGTTACTGGTGGAAAAATTGTGGATGGCGTTTTTCATTTGAAGTCGTTTTGACTATATTTTAACTATATTCCTATCTAATCTCGTATAAGTGGGCTTTATCCTTTGTTAGAATATGTGTGAATATTTTGTCTATATTTTCGCCTGGGCCATTTATTTCCCCAGTTTTTTTCTTGTGTATTATTTTCGTTTTCTCATGTTTACGAGTCTCATAAATACGCGTTCGCAAAAAAAAAATACAGGGAAACTGAAAGGACTGTGAATATAGTTAAAAGTTTTCATTTTTAGCAAACAAACAAAAAAGCTTTAGCAAATAAAAAATTTATGTTTTTTTTTTTTTCACTTGCAACCCGCCACTATTGTTGCATGTTTGCTGGTTTGTTTCATTATTTTCGGTAGTTGCAAGTACATATTGTATGCCTCCTGCTGACTGCTTGATTTCAACTTGTGGCAAGTAGTTTTCAGTTAAACGTAACAATATGTAGCATAAGTTGTTGTTGTTGTAGCTGTTAGTTTGCTCTATGGTTAACGTTTAATAACAATTTGGTTTTAGAATTTTCCATTTGCCGGTTTTAAATTTCAAATGGCCTTTCCATTTATTTGGCCAGTCGTTTTGTGTGCATTAAATGTATGTATAGATTTCCTTTTGTAGCGTTATTAATTGTTTAGTTCTAGTATGAATATAAATTTTGGTTGCCTCGTTTTTCCATCTATACAAGCCCTGTCTATACGGTAGTCATAGCCAGTTAATGGTATTTCTTGAATTTTAATTAAGACATTTCATTTTGAAAGTGTTTACGTTTTATGGTGGGGAAAGGATTTTGAAGGAGTTATTTAGTTAGTGTATTGGAAAGTTGTTCGGAATCTTGTAAAGTATAAAACTATAGCAAATGTTTCCCATGTTGTAATTTCGGCAATTTAATATGATGTATAGGGAGGCAATGTTGTAATGGTTATAAAGGATATGTATAGAAATTAATATGTACTATAACAGATGAAAATCAGTCAAGGAATGACTTGTTTAAACCTACTCAACTGCAAACCAAAAAGGCAGTTCTAGTTCAGTTTTAGTTCAGATCTAATTCAGTTCAAGTTCAGTTTATTACTTAACTAGAATTAAACTAGAACTGAACTGTAACTCAACCAGAACTAAACTAGAATAGAACTAGAACTGAACTAGAACTGAACTAGAACTGAACTAGAACTGAACTAGAACTGAACTAGAGCTGAACTAGAACTGAACTAGAACTGAACTAGAACTGAACTAGAACTGAACTAGAACTGAACTAGAACTGAACTAGAACTGAACTAGAACTGAACTAGAACTGAACTAGAACTAAACTAGAACTGAACTAGAACTGAACTAGAACTGAACTAGAACTGAACTAGAACTAGAAGAACTAGAACTGAACTAGAACTAGAACTAGAACTAAACTAGAACTGAACTAGAACTGAACTAGAACTGAACTAGAACTGAACTAGAACTGAACTAGAATTGAACTAGAACTGAACTAGAACTGAACTAGAAACTGAACTAGAACTGAACTAGAACTGAACTAGAACTGAACTAGAACTGAACTAGAACTGAACTAGAACTGAACTAGAACTGAACTAGAACTGAACTAGAACTGAACTAGAACTGAACTAGAACTGAACTAGAACTGAACTAGAACTGAACTAGAACTGAACTAGAACTGAACTAGAACTGAACTAGAACTGAACTAGAACTGAACTAGAACTGAACTAGAACTGAACTAGAACTGAACTAGAACTGAACTAGAACTGAACTAGAACTGAACTAGAACTGAACTAGAACTGAACTAGAACTGAACTAGAACTGAACTAGAACTGAACTAGAACTGAACTAGAACTGAACTAGAACTGAACTAGAACTGAACTAGAACTGAACTAGAACTGAACTAGAACTGAACTAGAACTGAACTAGAACTGAACTAGAACTGAACTAGAACTGAACTAGAACTGAACTAGAACTGAACTAGAACTGAACTAGAACTGAACTAGAACTGAACTAGAACTGAACTAGAACTGAACTAGAACTGAACTAGAACTGAACTAGAACTGAACTAGAACTGAACTAGAACTGAACTAGAACTGAACTAGAACTGAACTAGAACTGAACTAGAACTGAACTAGAACTGAACTAGAACTGAACTAGAACTGAACTAGAACTGAACTAGAACTGAACTAGAACTGAACTAGAACTGAACTAGAACTGAACTAGAACTGAACTAGAACTGAACTAGAACTGAACTAGAACTGAACTAGAACTGAACTAGAACTGAACTAGAACTGAACTAGAACTGAACTAGAACTGAACTAGAACTGAACTAGAACTGAACTAGAACTGAACTAGAACTGAACTAGAACTGAACTAGAACTGAACTAGAACTGAACTAGAACTGAACTAGAACTGAACTAGAACTGAACTAGAACTGAACTAGAACTGAACAAGAACTGAACTAGAACTGAACTAGAACTGAACTAGAACTGAACTAGAACTGAACTAGAACTGAACTAGAACTGAACTAGAACTGAACTAGAACTGAACTAGAACTGAACTAGAACTGAACTAGAACTGAACTAGAACTGAACTAGAACTGAACTAGAACTGAACTAGAACTGAACTAGAACTGAACTAGAACTGAACTAGAACTGAACTAGAACTAACCCAGAACTAAACTAGAACTGAACTAGAACTTAACTTAACTAAAGTATAGAACTAGAACTGAACTAGAACAAAACAAGCCCTGAGCTTTATTTTCAGGGACAATTTAAAGTTTTTAAAAGCTGCTCATTTTGTATCATTTCAATTTAACTTTTAAAAGTAAACTTTCAATTTCTGTGTTTCTATATAGAATTGAAATAGTTCATTTTAAATATTACTCCTTTTTGAAGTAGAAAAAAACTCGTTTTCAAAACCATTTCTTGCCCTTTTCATCAACCTCGTTTATATAGCAGAAAAATCCATAAAAAATAGATCAACTTTTACAATAAGCTACCGCAGAACATGTATAAAACTCAGCTTTAGTCTTCTTTTACCTTTTGTCTTAACAACCATTACCAACTGTCATAATATGACTTTATTTTTAATGTAACTGTCAACTGCATTGAAACACAGTTTCATTTCTTACTTTTCAGTAAAAAAAAAAAAACAATGAACGCACATGAAAAGGGAATAGAAATAGTCTATCAAACTTCTCTTGCACTCTAGCTCAGACATTTCTCCCTTTTTACAAACTTGCCTTAGCTAATGCTCATATTGCTGCTGTGTTACTTTTGTCTTTTTGTTTTGTGTTGCCAACATTTTACAGTTTATTTCTACGGAATTTCATTACTTTTTTCTTGTGCTTATTTTGACACATTTTTGTTATAAAAACGACAACGAGGTAGTTTTTTATTTTTCATTCTGAGACTTGCTGGCAGAACAGTATATAAAACCATAAGAAAAACTATGAGATTTAAATGACATTTAACATAAATTATGTTCTGTATATTATTGTAAAATAATAATAAAATTGAAGATCAGGAGAGCAGAGACGATGAAGTGAAATTCAGGAAGAAAGTGACACATTAATAAAAAATCGTTTTCGACTTTAAAGTGCGCTACTTTAGTTGATAGTGAACATTGAATGAAATTTTCAAACGGTGAAAGGACTGAACTGAAAAACGAATATTATTAGTTTTTTCTAAACTTTATAAGTATAACCTAGTTACCCTCTAAATCCCCTACAACCACTTTTCAATTTCTTTTAGCACTATATATAGTAAGAGCCGTCAGTATAAATAAGCAATTGCAAAACCTACTTAGGGAAGCATGTCTACATCAAATAAACTAGAAGGGAGCGAAAAAAAAATCCTTTTTACAGTAAGAAAAAAAATCCTGCAACTAAAATGAGAACAGAATGATGATGTCATTTAAAATGCAGAGACATAAACCAAACATCTATTTAAAGAAGAAATAAAATATATAGTTTCATTTCGTTCACATTGTTGCCATTTGTTTTTGCTGTTGTAAGTGCGCTTGTATTAGGATTTTCTTTTAACTGACAGTTTTGTTTTCATTTCTATAAATTTGAATCATATGAAGGTTACTGAGAGTATCTCAAATTGAAAGCAAGGTTAAATAACTTTGCACTCGTTTCCATCAAGAATATTAAGTGTGCAGTAGTAGTTGTTGTTGTTTATATTCACTAGAATATTTTTCATTCAAGTCTTAATATGACTGCAGTTTTTTTTTTATGACAAGTGTCTATACCATTGAGTTGTTATTTCGAAATGGGTTTTGACAAGTAGTCACTTTAATTAGGATGTTTGACAGTAAACGATTAAGATGTTAGTTGGAAAAAAAATATTTAATTAAAACTGAAATATTGCCAACTATGAATGAGTTTTTCAAGGTTGTTATAGAATAGTATTCAATAATATGATTCGATTGAAAAACATAATGTTGTAAAAAAGGTTTATATTATAAACTTTTTGTTCTAGTTCAGTTCTAGTTTAGTTCTAGTTCAGTTTTAGTTCAGTTTTAGATCAGTTTCTAGTTCAGTTCTAGTTCAGTTCTAGTTCAGTTCTGTTTCAGTTCTAGTTCAATTCAGTTCAGTTCTAGTTAGTTCTAGTTTAGTTCTAGTTTCAGTTCTAGTTCAGTTCTAGTTCAGTTCTAGTTCAGTTCTAGTTCAGTTCTAGTTCAGTTCTAGTTCAGTTCTAGTTCAGTTCTAGTTCAGTTCTAGTTCAGTTCTAGTTCAGTTCTAGTTCAGTTCTAGTTCAGTTCTAGTTCAGTTCTAGTTCAGTTCTAGTTCAGTTCTAGTTCAGTTCTAGTTCAGTTCTAGTTCAGTTCTAGTTCAGTTCTAGTTCAGTTCTAGTTCAGTTCTAGTTCAGTTCTAGTTCAGTTCTAGTTCAGTTCTAGTTCAGTTCTAGTTCAGTTCTAGTTCAGTTCTAGTTCAGTTCTAGTTCAGTTCTAGTTCAGTTCTAGTTCAGTTCTAGTTCAGTTCGTCTAGTTCAGTTCTAGTTCAGTTCTAGTTCAGTTCTAGTTCAGTTCTAGTTCAGTTCTAGTTCAGTTCTAGTTCAGTTCTAGTTCAGTTCTAGTTCAGTTCTAGTTCAGTTCTAGTTCAGTTCTAGTTCAGTTCTAGTTCAGTTCTAGTTCAGTTCTAGTTCAGTTCTAGTTCAGTTCTAGTTCAGTTCTAGTTCAGTTCTAGTTCAGTTCTAGTTCAGTTTAGTTCAGTTCTAGTTCAGTTCTAGTTCAGTTCTAGTTCAGTTCTAGTTCAGTTCTAGTTCAGTTCTAGTTCAGTTCTAGTTCAGTTCTAGTTCAGTTCTAGTTCAGTTCTAGTTCAGTTCTAGTTCAGTTCTAGTTCAGTTCTAGTTCAGTTCTAGTTCAGTTCTAGTTCAGTTCTAGTTCAGTTCTAGTTCAGTTCTAGTTCAGTTCTAGTTCAGTTCTAGTTCAGTTCTAGTTCAGTTCTAGTTCAGTTCTAGTTCAGTTCTAGTTCAGTTCTAGTTCAGGTCTACTTCAGTTCTAGTTCAGTTCTAGTTCAGTTCTAGTTCAGTTCTAGTTCAGTTCTAGTTCAGTTCTAGTTCAGGTCTAGTTCAGTTCTAGTTCAGTTCTAGTTCAGTTCTAGTTCAGTTCTAGTTCAGTTCTAGTTCAGTTCTAGTTCAGTTCTAGTTCAGTTCTAGTTCAGTTCTAGTTCAGTTCTAGTTCAGTTCTAGTTCAGTTCTAGTTCAGTTCTAGTTCAGTTCTAGTTCAGTTCTAGTTCAGTTCTAGTTCTAGTTCAGTTCTAGTTCAGTTCTAGTTCAGTTCTAGTTCAGTTCTAGTTCAGTTCTAGTTCAGTTCTAGTTCAGTTCTAGTTCAGTTCTAGTTCAGTTCTAGTTCTAGTTCAGTTCTAGTTCAGTTCTAGTTCAGTTCTAGTTCAGTTCTAGTTCAGTTCTAGTTCAGTTCTAGTTCAGTTCTAGTTCAGTTCTAGTTCAGTTCTAGTTCAGTTCTAGTTCAGTTCTAGTTCAGTTCTAGTTCAGTTCTAGTTCAGTTCTAGTTCAGTTCTAGTTCAGTTCTAGTTCAGTTCTAGTTCAGTTCTAGTACAGTTCAAGTTCAGTTCTAGTTCAGTTCAAGTTCAGTTCTAGTTCAGTTCTAGTTCAGTTCTAGTTCTAGTTCAGTTCTAGTTCTAGTTCAGTTCTAGTTCTAGTTCAGTTCTAGTTCAGTTCTACTTCAGTTCTACTTCAGTTCTACTCAGTTCTACTTCAGTTCTACTTCAGTCTACTTTAGTTCTACTTCAGTTCTAGTTCAGTTCTAGTTCAGTTCAGTTCTAATTGTTCCTCCATTTTTTTGTCGTTCTACAATTTCTTTAAAATTTAAATTAACAAATTTCTTCTCGAGAATTTAAAATTCTAAAATTTTTGTTGTAAAGTTTTTGTTTCTCATTTTAAGAGTCAATAACATGAATTATTATCTGCACGACTTCAATAGTCATTACTTATTGTTCTTTGCTATTATATGAGTTAAACTCTAGACTCTATTAATCATGTGAAATGCCATTTCATACTAATTTTCTCCCTCTTATTCTAACAAGAACGTTAGAAACATTAAAAGAGGTTTAACTCTATGAAAAAAAAAATAAGCTACAATTTATAGTATCTTCATCTACAACTGCATAATTGTTGGAAAATTATATACGTTTTTTTTTATTTTTCTTTCGAATTTTTGCTATAAGTTTTGTTTTGACTGTCTGCACATTGTTGCCATTTTTAACAAATGTCTGGACATTTATTGCAATTATAAACTTGAGTCACACAAAAAGCTTAAAAAAATATACATGTATTTCATTTGTTTTTCTTTTAGTTTCGCCTCAACAAATTTATTTTATATTTTTTTGTTAAAAAAAGCAAACTCAAATACATACTCCCCCTAACCTTAACCTTTTTGTTGTTTTTTCCAAAAATACAAATAGTTTTTTTTTTGGACTTTTGTATTTGTATTCGTTTAAAAGTCTAGCTAAATTTTAAAGAATTTTTCCATTTTGTCCATTTAAAACAACTATTTTTCAATGCTATATGTATGTTTATGTTTGTATGTTTAACAAATAGCCGCAAAAGAAAAAAACACTTAAAAATATTTGGCTGTCAACAGGGTCCGAAAAAAAATTTATATGGTTAAAGAAAATGAACCGAAAAAAACTGTCTACACTTTTGAGCCAGTGAAACTGAGCGAAGGAGGGTGGATGGCAAACATTTAACGTACATGAACACAGCAAAAATTATTTATGTTGCTTGAAAATTGCAAAGACATGCGAATAAGTTTTTCACACACAAATAAAAAAGAAACAAAAGGAACAACAACAACGTCTACAAAGGATATTCCGGTATGTGGTTGATGGCTTATTGTTTTAATGTTTGTAGAAATGATTTTAAGTTCAATACTGAAAATTTATGACTTGCTTAAACATTTTAAACAACTATTTGCGGAAGTACGTAGAAAAACTATGAAAAATACTTCTGGTATTTTAAAGCATTAGATTTTTATAGACAATATATAATCGTTTTTTCATTAGCATAAATTTAAACGTAGTTATAGAACTAGAACTGAACTAGAACTGAACCAGAACTGAACAAGAACTGAACTAGAACTGAACTAGAACTGAACTAGAACTGAATTAGAACTGGACTAGAACTGAACTAGAACTGAACTAGAACTGAAATAGAACTGAACTAGAACTGAACTAGAACTGAACTAGAACTGAACTAGAACTGAACTGCAACTGAACTAGAACTGAACTAGAACTGAACTAGATCTGAACTAGAACTGAACTAGAACTGAACTAGAACTGAACTAGAACTGAACTAGAACTGAACTAGAACTGAACTAGAACTGAACTAGAACTGAACTAGAACTGAACTAGAACTGAACTAGAACTGAACTAGAACTGAACTAGAACTGAACTAGAACTGAACTAGAACTGAACTAGACTGAACTAGAACTGAACTAGAACTGAACTAGAACTGAACTAGAACTGAACTAGAACTGAACTAGAACTGAACTAGAACTGAACTAGAACTGAACTAGAACTGAACTAGAACTGAACTAGAACTGAACTAGAACTGAACTAGAACTGAACTAGAACTGAACTAGAACTGAACTAGAACTGAACTAGAACTGAACTAGAACTGAACTAGAACTGAACTAGAACTGAACTAGAACTGAACTAGAACTGAACTAGAACTGAACTGAACTGAACTAGAACTGAACTAGAACTGAACTAGAACTGAACTAGAACTGAACTAGAACTGAACTAGAACTGAACTAGAACTGAACTAAACTGAACTAAAACTGAACTAGAACTGAACTAGAACTGAACTAGAATGAACTAGAACTGAACTAGAACTGAACTAGAACTGAACTAGAACTGAACTAGAACTGAACTAGAACTGAACTAGAACTGAACTAGAACTGAACTAGAACTGAACTAGAACTGAACTAGAACTGAACTAGAACTGAACTAGAACTGAACTAGAACTGAACTAGAACTGAACTAGAACTGAACTAGAACTGAACTAGAACTGAACTAGAACTGAACTAGAACTGAACTAGAACTGAACTGAACTAGTGAACTAGAACTGAACTAGAACTGAACTAGAACTGAACTAGAACTGAACTAGAACTGAACTAGAACTGAACTAGAACTGAACTAGAACTGAACTAGAACTGAACTAGAACTGAACTAGAACTGAACTAGA
>NW_023996495.1:0-41466 GCF_015586225.1 Lucilia sericata | reverse complement strand
GAAAACTATAGAGATACAGCAAAACAAGCGAAATCTGTGATCACTTTTATTTCATACTAAAATTCAACTTTTTGAGTGAAAACATAAAAGTTCGTTTTTCTCGAAAACTATAAGAGATAGGACAAAAACAAGCGAAATCTGTGATCACTTTTATTTCACACTAAAATTCAACTTTTTTCTATGAAAACATAAAAGTCCGTTTTTCTCGAAAACTATAAGAGATACAGCAAAAACAAATGAAATCTGTGATCAATTTTATTTCATACTAAAATTCAACTTTTTGAGTGAAAACATAAAAGTTTGTTTTTCTCGAAAACTATAAGAGATAGGGCAAAAACAAGTGAAATCTGTGATCACTTTTATTTCACACTAAATTCGACTTTTTGTATGAAAACATAAAAGTCCGTTTTTCTCGAAAACTATAAGAGATACAGCAAAAACAAGCAAAATCTGTGATCACTTTTATTTCACACTAAAATTCAACTTTTTGTATGAAAACATAAAAGTCCGTTTTTCTCGAAAACTATAAGAGATACAGCAAAAACAAGTGAAATCTGTGATCACTTTTATTTCATACTAAAATTCAACTTTTTGAGTGAAACATAAAAGTTTGTTTTTCTCGAAAACTATAAGAGATACAGCAAAAACAATGAAATCTGTGATCACTTTTATTTCATACTAAAATTCAACTTTTGAGTGAAACATAAAAGTCCGTTTTTCTCGACAAACTATAAGAGATACAGCAAAAACAAGTGAAATCTGTGATCACTTTTATTTCATACTAAAATTCAACTTTTTGAGTGAAAACATAAAAGTTTGTTTTTCTCGAAAACTATAAGAGATACAGCAAAAACAAATGAAATCTGTGATCACTTTTATTTCATACTAAATTCAACTTTTGAGTGAAAATATAAAAGTCCGTTTTTCTCGAAAACTATAAGAGATAGGACAAATACAAGCGAAATCTGTGATCACTTTTATTTCACACTAAAATTCAACTTTTTGAGTGAAAACATAAAAGTCCGTTTTTTCTTGAAAACTATAAGGGATACAGCAAAAACAAATGAAATCTGTGATCACTTTTATTTCATACTAAAATTCAACTTTTTGAGTGAAAACATAAAAGTACGTTTTTCTCGAAAACTATAAGAGATACAGCAAAAACAAATGAAATCTGTGATCACTTTTATTTCACACTAAAATTCGATTTTTTGTATGAAAACATAAAAGTCCGTTTTCCTCGAAAACTATAAGAGATAGGACTAAAACAAGCGAAATCTGTGATCACTTTTATTTCATACTAAAATTCAACTTTTTGAGTGAAAACATAAAAGTCCGTTTTTCTTGAAAACTATAAGAGATACAGCAAAAACAAATGAAATCTGTGATCACTTTTATTTCATACTAAAATTCAACTTTTTGAGTGAAAACATAAAAGTTCGTTTTTCTCGAAAACTATAAGAGATACAGCAAAAACAAATGAAATCTGTGATCACTTTTATTTCACACTAAATTCGACCTTTTGTATGAAAACATAAAAGTCCGTTTTTCTCGAAAACTATAAGAGATAGGACAAAAACAAGCGAAATCTGTGATCACTTTTATTTCATACTAAAATTCAACTTTTTGAGTGAAAACATAAAAGTCCGTTTTTCTCGAAAACTATAAGAGATACAGCAAAAACAAATGAAATCTGTGATCACTTTTATTTCATACTAAAATTCAACTTTTTGAGTGAAAACATAAAAGTTCGTTTTTCTCGAAAACTATAAGAGATACAGCAAAAACAAGTGAAATCTGTGATCACTTTTATTTCACACTAAAATTCGACTTTTTGTATGAAAACATAAAAGTCCGTTTTTCTCGAAAACTATAAGAGATACAGCAAAAACAAATGAAATCTGTGATCACTTTTATTTCGCACTAAAATTCAACTTTTTGTATGAAAACATAAAAGTCCGTTGTTCTCGAAAACTATAAGAGATACAGCAAAAACAAGTGAAATCTGTGATCACCTTTATTTCATACTAAAATTCGACTTTTTGAGTGAAAACATAAAAGTCCCTTTTTCTCGAAAACTATAAGAGATACAGCAAAAACAAGTGAAATCTGTGATCACTTTTATTTCACACTAAAATTCGACTTTTTGTATGAAAACATAAAAGTCCGTTTTTCTCGAAAACTATAAGAGATACAGCAAAATCTGTGATCACTTTTATTATACTAAAATTCGACTTTTGTATGAAAACATAAAAGTCCGTTTTTCTCGAAAACTATAAGAGATACAGCAAAAACAAGCAAAATCTGTGATCACTTTTATTTCACACTAAAATTCAACTTTTTGTATGAAAACATAAAAGTCCGTTTTTCTCGAAAACTATAAGAGATACAGCAAAAACAAGTGAAATCTGTGATCACTTTTATTTCATACTAAAATTCAACTTTTTGAGTGAAAACATAAAAGTTTGTTTTTCTCGAAAACTATAAGAGATACAGCAAAAACAAATGAAATCTGTGATCACTTTTATTTCATACTAAATTCAACTTTTTGAGTGAAAACATAAAAGTCCGTTTTTCTCGACAACTATAAGAGATACAGCAAAAACAAGTGAAATCTGTGATCACTTTTATTTCATACTAAAATTCAACTTTTTGAGTGAAAACATAAAAGTTTGTTTTTCTCGAAAACTATAAGAGATACAGCAAAAACAAATGAAATCTGTGATCACTTTTATTTCATACTAAATTCAACTTTTTGAGTGAAAATATAAAAGTCCGTTTTTCTCGAAAACTATAAGAGATAGGACAAATACAAGCGAAATCTGTGATCACTTTTATTTCACACTAAAATTCAACTTTTTGAGTGAAAACATAAAAGTCCGTTTTTCTTGAAAACTATAAGGGATACAGCAAAAACAATGAAATCTGTGATCACTTTTATTTCATACTAAAATTCAACTTTTTGAGTGAAAACATAAAAGTCCGTTTTTCTCGAAAACTATAAGAGATACAGCAAAAACAAATGAAATCTGTGATCACTTTTATTTCACACTAAAATTCGATTTTTTGTATGAAAACATAAAAGTCCGTTTTCCTCGAAAACTATAAGAGATAGGACTAAAACAAGCGAAATCTGTGATCACTTTTATTTCATACTAAAATTCAACTTTTTGAGTGAAAACATAAAAGTCCGTTTTTCTCGAAAACTATAAGAGATACAGCAAAAACAAATGAAATCTGTGATCACTTTTATTTCATACTAAAATTCAACTTTTTGAGTGAAAACATAAAAGTTCGTTTTTCTCGAAACTATAAGAGATACAGCAAAAACAAATGAAATCTGTGATCACTTTTATTTCACACTAAAATTCGACCTTTTGTATGAAAACATAAAAGTCCGTTTTTCTCGAAAACTATAAGAGATAGGACAAAAACAAGCGAAATCTGTGATCACTTTTATTTCATACTAAAATTCAACTTTTTGAGTGAAAACATAAAAGTCCGTTTTTCTCGAAAACTATAAGAGATACAGCAAAAACAAATGAAATCTGTGATCACTTTTATTTCAGACTAAAATTCAACTTTTTGAGTGAAAACATAAAAGTTCGTTTTTCTCGAAAACTATAAGAGATACAGCAAAAACAAGTGAAATCTGTGATCACTTTATTTCACACTAAAATTCGACTTTTTGTATGAAAACATAAAAGTCCGTTTTTCTCGAAAACTATAAGAGATACAGCAAAAACAAATGAAATCTGTGATCACTTTTATTTCGCACTAAAATTCAACTTTTTGTATGAAAACATAAAAGTCCGTTGTTCTCGAAAACTATAAGAGATACAGCAAAAACAAGTGAAATCTGTGATCACCTTTATTTCATACTAAAATTCGACTTTTTGAGTGAAAACATAAAAGTCCCTTTTTCTCGAAAACTATAAGAGATACAGCAAAAACAAGTGAAATCTGTGATCACTTTTATTTCACACTAAAATTCGACTTTTTGTATGAAAACATAAAAGTCCGTTTTTCTCGAAAACTATAAGAGATACAGCAAAAACAAGTGAAATCTGTGATCACTTTTATTTCATACTAAAATTCGACTTTTTGAGTGAAAACATAAAAGTCCCTTTTTCTCGAAAACTATAAGAGATATAGCAAAAACAAGCGAAATCTGTGATCACTTTTATTTCATACTAAAATTCGACTTTTTGAGTGAAAACATAAAAGTCCGTTTTTCTCGAAAACTATAAGAGATACAGCAAAAACAAGTGAAATCTGTGATCACTTTTATTTCACACTAAAATTCGACTTTTTGTATGAAAACATAAAAGTCCGTTTTTCTCGAAAACTATAAGAGATACAGCAAAAACAAGTGAAATCTGTGATCACTTTTATTTCATACTAAAATTCAACTTTTTGAGTGAAAACATAAAGTTCGTTTTTCTCGAAAACTATAAGAGATACAGCAAAAACAAGCAAAATCTGTGATCACTTTTATTTCATACTAAAATTCAACTTTTTGAGTGAAAACATAAAAGTTCGTTTTTCTCGAAAACTATAAGAGATACAGCAAAAACAAATGAAATCTGTGATCACTTTTATTTCATACTAAAATTCAACTTTTTGAGTGAAAACATAAAAGTTTGTTTTTCTCGAAAACTATAAGAGATACAGCAAAAACAAATGAAATCTGTGATCACTTTTATTTCATACTAAAATTCAACTTTTTGAGTGAAAACAGAAAAGTCCGTTTTTCTCGAAAACTATAAGAGATAGGACAAAAACAAGCGAAATCTGTGATCACTTTTATTTCACACTAAAATTCAACTTTTTGAGTGAAAACATAAAAGTCCGTTTTTCTTGAAAACTATAAGGGATACAGCAAAAACAAATGAAATCTGTGATCACTTTTATTTCATACTAAAATTCAACTTTTTGTATGAAAACATAAAAGTCCGTTTTTCTCGAAAACTATAAGAGATAGGACAAGAACAAGCGAAATCTGTGATCACTTTTATTTCACACTAAAATTCAACTTTTTGTATGAAAACATAAAAGTCCGTTGTTCTCGAAAACTATAAGAGATACAGCAAAAACAAGTGAAATCTGTGATCACTTTTATTTCATACTAAAATTCGACTTTTTGTATGAAAACATAAAAGTCCGTTTTTCTCGAAAACTATAAGAGATAGGACAAAAACAAGCGAAATCTGTGATCACTTTTATTTCACACTAAAATTCGACTTTTTGTATGAAAACATAAAAGTCCGTTTTTCTCGAAAACTAAAGAGATACAGCAAAAACAAATGAAATCTGTGATCACTTTTATTTCTTACTAAAATTCAACTTTTTGTATGAAAACATAAAAGTTCGTTTTTCTCGAAAACTATAAGAGATACAGCAAAAACAAATGAAATCTGTGATCACTTTTATTTCATACTAAAATTCAACTTTTTGTATGAAAACATAAAAGTCCGTTTTTCTCGAAAACTATAAGAGATACAAATGAAATCTGTGATCACTTTTATTTCACACTAAAATTCAACTTATTTCATACTAAAATTCAACTTTTTGAGTGAAAACATAAAAGTCCGCTTTTCTCGAAAACTATAAGAGATACAGCAAAAACAAGTGAAATCTGTGATCACTTTTATTTCACACTAAAATTCGACTTTTTGTATGAAAACATAAAAGTCCGTTTTTCTCGAAAACTATAAGAGATAGGACAAAAACAGGCGAAATCTATGATCACTTTTATTTCATACTAAAATTCAACTTTTTGAGTGAAAACATAAAAGTTCGTTTTTCTCGACAACTATAAGAGATACAGCAAAAACAAGTGAAATCTGTGATCACTTCTATTTCATACTAAAATTCAACTTTTTGAGTGAAAACATAAAAGTTTGTTTTTCTCGAAAACTATAAGAGATACAGCAAAAACAAATGAAATCTGTGATCACTTTTATTTCATACTAAAATTCAACTTTTTGAGTGAAAACATAAAAGTCCGTTTTTCTCGAAAACTATAAGAGATAGGACAAAAACAAGCGAAATTTGTGATCACTTTTACTTCACACTAAAATTCAACTTTTTGAGTGAAAACATAAAAGTCCGTTTTTTCTTGAAAACTATAAGGGATACAGCAAAAACAAATGAAATCTGTGATCACTTTTATTTCACACTAAAATTCGACTTTTTGTATGAAAACAGAAAAGTCCGTTTTTCTCGAAAACTATAAGAGATACAGCAAAAACAAAGGAAATCTGTGATCACTTTTGTTTCATACTAAAATTCAACTTTTTGAGTGAAACATAAAAGTTCGTTTTTCTCGAAAACTATAAGAGATACTGCAAAAACAAATGAAATCTGTGATCACTTTTATTTCATACTAAAATTCAACTTTCTCGGGGGAGTTTTCCAGATTTTTCCTACCGAGCGCGTCCCCGGGTGGCGGATAGGGGGTGGTGATGGACCATCTGTCCTCTCCCAGCTTTAATTTCACTTAAGCTGAGGGAGGGCAGATTGTCCACCACCTGGGAATATTATATTCCCCGCGGACCAAAAAACTGGAAAAAAAAAAAACAAATATGGAAAATAAAAATAAAAAGATAAAAGTTACGGTGCAGGGCCTAAATAACCCAGTACCGGCGGCAAGTGTTGATCTACTCGCGAGTCACGTGTCGTCGTCATCCTGCAATCGTGAGCAGAATACTACTACGGAGGTGGGTACCTTGGCCTCCGTGGCGGACAATGCGTCAAGTGTACAGCATGCCGCTGGCAAAAATATAGGGGTGAAAGAGAAGGATGTACTCGGAGAGAGCTCTAAGCTACCTCAGCCTTTAAATATAGGTGAGGGTTCCGACTCTGAATCCTCAGATGATAATAATAATAATACCATTATAGCAAATCCCAAAAAGGATGAAGTAGAGCAAATGGTGAAAGAGGTGAGTGATAGCATAGCTAAACTACCTATTACTAAGAAAAGACTTTCTGGAGCACAGAGGAGGAAGTTGAAAAAGATGCTTCAGGAAATCATAGTTAGTCAATCCCACGACACTCCAAAGGAAAAATCGGACTCTCTCACAAGATCTGAGGCAAAAAGGATCAGGTCTCCCGAGGAGTTGACAACTGAGAATAAGCCTAAGAAGAAAAAGAGCTCCCCGTCTTCTAATACACAGTCGAAGCCAAGCCATACTTCACTCAAAGGAATCTCAAGTGAGAATCCTGCGAGTAAGGGTGACAACGCCAAGCCAGATATTCCGAAGACGAACACGTCGGCGAAATCAACCTCGAAGGTAAGGGAATCTCAAAAGAAGCCCCGAAAAACGAGGAAGGAGAAGCTAGACGGAGGAAAAGGTAAAGAGCCGCCATCTTACGCCAAAGTTGCCAGAAGTAGGCACCGGGACGATCTCTGCTATGCAGTTTACGATGCCGGTAATCCGACAGGCAAAATTCCAATAGACCAACAGAGTAAAATAGAAGACCTGGTCAACAATAAGATAGTGGACCATGCAATAGCTTCAAAGGGCAAACAACCAATAGAGAGCGAGAGCTGCGAGTTCAGCATGGGCGTGATGTTGATGAGGTTGGCATCTCACCAATGTGTTAGCACCCTAAAGAACTTGGTGGAAAGTATCCCTCCTCCCTGGGACGGCGCTAGGCTGGGACTGGCAAAGAAGAGCGAGCTTCCGGTGCTCCTAAAGTCCACTGTCTACATAAAAGGATGGGGCAGTAAACTGGCTAATGAACGTATACTGGAAATTCTTGGAGGTCAAAATGCTGAGCTGGCCGTGGAAAAATGGGATGTCTTTTACAGGAAAGAAGAACCTGAGGGAACTTTATTTGTAATAGGTATCGACCAGAAATCCATGGCTAGTCTTGCCAAGAATAAAGGTAGGGCTTACTTCGCCTCTAAATCTGTCATATTCAAAATTGGGAAGGTGCCGATTGGAAGGGCTGTTACAACAAGCCTCGAAAAGGACACTAAAAAACCTAAGACCACAGTATCCACTACTGATAACGTTGAGGAGTCAAATCCTAAAATCGAGGAATTTACCATTAACTCGCCAGAAGAAAGTGTAGTTGCCCTTTCCAAAATTGGGAAGGCGCCGATTGAAAGGGCTGTCAAAACCGGCCCCGACAAGGACACTAAAACACCTAAGACAGTACCCAAAGCATCATTAGCAAGTACTAGCAATGTTGAGGAGTCAAATCCTAAAAGCGAGGAGGAAATCACTCACCCGCCAGAAGACAGAACAGCAATGCTCTCCAGAATTGGGAATGTGTCTATTAAAAATACTGCTATTCCTATGCCTGATAAGGACACCGCAGTGCCATCAACAGTACTCACTGCATTAATAGCCACTTCAGGCTATCCGGAGGAGTCAAATCCAAAGAGCGAGGAGGTGACCACCAACTCGCTGGAAGACAGTTTAATGGATGACCATGATTGAGGTTATCCAAATAAACCTCCATCGGAGCGAGACAGCTACCAACGCTCTGATGGCTAAAATCAACACAGGTAAAATACATATAGCTTTAATCCAGGAACCTTGGACGATTCGCAACAAGGTTTCTGGATTAAATCACGTAAATTTCCAACTTTTCTACGCTGATACAGGATCTCGCCCGAGAACATGTATCTTATGTCACAAGAACTTATGTTTTCTCCTCTCAACAGGATTATCAACATCGGATGCAACGGTACTGAAGCAAGGTCGAGGCAACATATTCCTTGCATCTATTTACCTGCCTTTCGATTCTCCGACCCTACCACCAACGTCGGATCTGATGAAACTGGTTGAAGAGGCACAAAGGAAAAATAAGAAAATTGTAATAGGTTGTGATGCCAACTCGCATCATGTAGCTTGGGGTAGTACAAACACCAATCGCAGGGGACAAGCCCTCATGGATTTCTTTAATACTAAAGACTTGATAACATTGAACTTAGGTAATAAAGCTACCTTCGTCAATAGAATCAGAGAAGAAGTATTAGATATAACTATATGTTCAGAAGAGCTTATAAACGAAATTCAGGATTGGAGAGTTTCGGACGAGCACTCCTTTTCTGATCATCGGTACATAAGATTCAAAATACTAAGGCCACCACCAAAGCCGATAAAGTTTCGGAATAAGTCTAAAACTAATTGGACAATGTTCGGGGCCTTACTAAAGAACCGTTTAGGTCAGGATACTTTTCAATGTCGAAATAAAGAGGATATAGATGCCAAAGTGGAAACGTTCACAAGTGCCCTGGTTGAATCGTTCGAGGACAGCTGCCCTCTGCGAGAGCGGAGATCTGCCCAGGAAAAACCCTGGGTAACTGGGGAGATCCGGAACCTTGGGAAGACTCTTCGCAAACTATTTAACCGGGCACGGCGTAAAAAGACCGCAGTATACTGGGATGAGTATCGTAATAAACTTGGTGAATATAAGAAAATCGTTCGAAAAGCCAAACGAGACTCCTGGAAACTTTTCTGTGAACAGGTAGATAGCGTAAATGACGTATCGAAGATAAAAAAATTCCTATCCAAAACTCATGTCCAACCGGAATCTATGATCGATGACACGGGCAGGAGGCTTGAGGATATGGAGGAGACAATGAAACTCCTAATGGATTCTCATTTCCCACCCGGTATATCGAATAACATAGATGAACCGATATTGGAGGAAGGGGAGGGTAACACGGAAATAGTTATTACAACTGACATGGTTAAAGGGGCAATCAAGAGCTTTGCTCCCTATAAAGCTGCAGGGCCGGATGGAATTTTCCCGGCACTTTTGCAGATGGAGGCGGGACTGGTTTCCGTACATCTGTCACAGATATTCACTGCATGCTTAAAATTGGCATATACCCCAGTTAAATGGCAGGATGCAAAGGTAATATTTATACCCAAACCAGGGAAACCTAGCTATGCGACACCTAAGTCCTATCGACCGATAAGTCTTACGTCCTTCCTACTTAAAACCTTGGAACGGATAGTCGATAGCATGGTTAAAAGCAGCATACCATACAATGACCTTAAATATAAGCAGCATGCTTATGTAAAGGGACGATCGGTGGAAACCGCTTTAAATGAAGTTGTCCACTACATAAGTGAATCTTTCGATAGCAAACTGTATACACTGGCAGTATGCATTGACATCGAAGGCGCTTTCAATAACGTGCACACTGATACCCTTATCCAATCCCTAGACCAGTTTTATGTTGACCGGGTGCTCCGTAACTGGATCAACTACATGCTAAGGAACAGATGGATAAGCTGCGAGATGTACGATATAACTATCAGGAAAAAGGTATTTCGCGGTATACCACAGGGTGGCATTTTGTCACCTTTACTCTGGGTCACCACGATTAATAGCCTCCTAAGGACCCTAACCGAGAAAGGACTTAGACCTGTCTGCTATGCAGACGATGTCGTAATACTTTTAAAGGGAAAGGATCCAAATTACTTGTGTAGAAGAGCTGAGGAGGCTCTGAATACGGCCTTGAGCTGGGCTCAACCGAGAGGCCTCAATGTTAACCCGGCGAAGACGGAAATCTGTCTTTTCACAAGAAAGACAAAAATTTCTACATATACTGAACCTTGCTTCTTGGGCAAGAAGATACCGGTGACAGACAAAGTTAAGTACTTAGGTGTAATACTTGACCGGAAATTAAAATGGAGACACCACATAGAGGATAGGATCAACAAGGCACATCGGTGCTGGGCGATATGTAGGAGAACCATAGGCATGAAATGGGGTCTTAGTCCTACTATGACAAATTGGCTTTATAAAAGTGTAATTAGACCAATTCTAGCTTATGCTTCAATAATTTGGTGGAGTGCTTTGGACAAAAAGTGTAATATCAAACTACTGCAGGGAGTTCAGCGTACATGCTGCTTGGGTATAAGTGGTGCCATGTGTACTACTTCAACCAAGGCTCTGGAAACGTTGCTAGATATTCCACCCATTGAAACATATATAAGATATGAGGCGGCGCTTACAGCCGAACGGCTCTTTACTTTAGGCGAACTGGCCAAAAACGGTTATAGGACACGTCATCAATGTATACTGGACACATTGGAAGGTTATACACATTCATCGGACGTGCCTGATCGCATACCAGACACTGAATATGTCGGAAACTTTGAAACGCTAATCCCAGATAGAATGTCTTGGTCAAGCGGAACATTAGAGCAAATACCAGTAGGAATCCGTTGCTACACGGATGGCTCTAAATTAGGGGACAAAGTGGGTCTGGGGTTCTATATTGAAGACCCAGAAACAGAAATATACCACCGTTTACCTAATCATAACACAAGCTTCCAGGCAGAAGTACGAGCAATAACGGAATGTGTAAATTGGATTAGAATAAATATGGCGCCCACAGGGCTTAATATATTTACCGACAGCCAGAAGGCAATTTGTGCGATATCAGGTGATAGAATTAAATCTAAGACTGTATTGGATTGTAAGAAAGCTTTAACTGAATACTCTCCCAGAGGTAAGGTTCACATCATATGGGTACCAGGCCACTCGGGAGTAGTCGGCAACGAAAGGGCGAATGTAATAGCTTTAAAGGGAAGGGAGCTCGATGTAGTTAACCTGACAAACGCAAAACCATTCGACGCAACAAAAGCTGAATTAAAAATATGGATGAGAGAATCCCATAAGGCCTCTTGGAATAATGAAACGGTGGGTAGAACCACAAAGATTCTATGGGGTGACCCTGATGAGAGCAAGACGAGAAATCTTCTCAAAATGAGCAAGTCTGAGGTTAGTATGATGGTACGTATTCTCAGTGGACACACAGGATTACGAGCACATCTATACAAAATTGGACGTGCGAATTCAGACGAATGTAGAGCATGTGGAGAGGACAGTGAAACTCTGGAGCACTTTCTTTGCCATTGTCAGGCATTCGTCGAAGTTAGATCCAAGTATCTTGGAAGTGATGTTATTCCAGAAATAACATTCTTAACCAACACCGATTGGAAGATTCTTAGGAATTACGTCCAGGAAACTGAGTTTCTGAACATGGAAAAATAATACATTCAGTGAACAATTTTTTTTTTTTTTTTTTTTTTTTTTTTTTTTTTTTTCTTGAATTGGAGCGCACAACAGGCCCGATAGTGGCCTAGGTGTATTTCTTCGGATTTGATGTAGTATACATCCTCCTATCAACCTACCTACCTACCTACCTACCTAAAATTCAACTTTTAAGAGATACAGCAAAAACAAATGAAATCTGTGATCACTTTTATTTCACACTAAAATTCAACTTTTTGTATGAAAACATAAAAGTCCGTTGTTCTCGAAAATTATAAGAGATACAGCAAAAACAAGTGAAATCTGTGATCACTTTTATTTCATACTAAAATTCGACTTTTTGAGTGAAAACATAAAAGTCCCTTTTTCTCGAAAACTATAAGAGATACAGCAAAAACAAGTGAAGTATGTGATCACTTTTATTTCACACTAAAATTCGACTTTTTGTATGAAAACATAAAAGTCCGTTTTTCTCGACTAAAATTCAACTTTTTGAGTGAAAACATAAAAGTTCGTTTTTCTCGAAAACTATAAGAGATACTGCAAAAACAAATGAAATCTGTGATCACTTTTATTTCATACTAAAATTCAACTTTTAAGAGATACAGCAAAAACAAATGAAATCTGTGATCACTTTTATTTCACACTAAAATTCAACTTTTTGTATGAAAACATAAAAGTCCGTTGTTCTCGAAAACTATAAGAGATACAGCAAAAACAAGTGAAATCTGTGATCACTTTTATTTCATACTAAAATTCGACTTTTTGAGTGAAAACATAAAAGTCCCTTTTTCTCGAAAACTATAAGAGATACAGCAAAAACAAGTGAAATATGTGATCACTTTTATTTCACACTAAAATTCGACTTTTTGTATGAAAACATAAAAGTCCGTTTTTCTCGAAAACTATAAGAGATACAGCAAAAACAAGTGAAATCTGTGATCACTTTTATTTCATACTAAAATTCGACTTTTTGTATGAAAACATAAAAGTCCGTTTTTCTCGAAAACTATAAGAGATACAGCGAAAACAAGCAAAATCTGTGATCACTTTTATTTCATACTAAAATTCAACTTTTTGAGTGAAAACATAAAAGTTCGTTTTTCTCGAAAACTATAAGAGATACAGCAAAAACAAGCAAAATCTGTGATCACTTTTATTTCATACTAAAATTCAACTTTTTGAGTGAAAACATAAAAGGCCGTTTTTCTCCATAACTATAAGAGATACAGCAAAAACTAGTGAAATCTGTGATCACTTTTATTTCACACTAAAATTCGACTTTTTGTATGAAAACATAAAAGTCCGTTTTTCTCGAAAACTATAAGAGATACAGCAAAAACAAATGAAATCTGTGATCACTTCTATTTCATACTAAAATTCAACTTTTTGAGTGAAAACATAAAAGTTCGTTTTTCTCGAAAACTATAAGAGATACAGCAAAAACAAGCAAAATCTGTGATCACTTTTATTTCATACTAAAATTCGACTTTTTGAGTGAAAACATAAAAGTCCCTTTTTCTCGAAAACTATAAGAGATACAGCAAAAACAAGTGAAATCTGTGATCACTTTTATTTCATACTAAAATTCAACTTTTTGAGTGAAAACATAAAAGGCCGTTTTTCTCCATAACTATAAGAGATACAGCAAAAACAAGTGAAATATGTGATCACTTTTATTTCACACTAAAATTCGACTTTTTGTATGAAAACATAAAAGTCCGTTTTTCTCGAAAACTATAAGAGATACAGCAAAAACAAGTGAAATCTGTGATCACTTTTATTTCATACTAAAATTCGACTTTTTGTATGAAAACATAAAAGTCCGTTTTTCTCGAAAACTATAAGAGATACAGCGAAAACAAGCAAAATCTGTGATCACTTTTATTTCATACTAAAATTCAACTTTTTGAGTGAAAACATAAAAGTTCGTTTTTCTCGAAAACTATAAGAGATACAGCAAAAACAAGCAAAATCTGTGATCACTTTTATTTCATACTAAAATTCAACTTTTTGAGTGAAAACATAAAAGGCCGTTTTTCTCCATAACTATAAGAGATACAGCAAAAACAAGTGAAATCTGTGATCACGTTTATTTCATACTAAAATTCAACTTTTTGTATGAAAACATAAAAGTTTGTTTTTCTCGACAACTATAAGAGATAGAGCAAAAACAAATGAAATCTGTGATCACTTCTATTTCATACTAAAATTCAACTTTTTGAGTGAAAACATAAAAGTCCGTTTTTCTCGAAAACTATAAGAGATAGGACAAAAACAAGCGAAATCTGTGATCACTTTTATTTCACACTAAAATTCAACTTTTTGAGTGAAAACATAAAAGTCCGTTTTTCTTGAATACTATAAGGGATACAGCAAAAACAAATGAAATCTGTGATCACTTTTATTTCACACTAAAATTCGACTTTTTGTATGAAAACATAAAAGTCCGTTTTTCTCGAAAACTATAAGAGATACAGCAAAAACAAATGAAATCTGTGATCACTTTTATTTCATACTAAAATTCAACTTTTTGAGTGAAAACATAAAAGTTCGTTTTTCTCGAAAACTATAAGAGATACAGCAAAAACAAATGAAATCGGTGAACACTTTTATTTCATACTAAAATTCAACTTTTTGTATGAAAACATAAAAGTCCGTTTTTCTCGAAAACTATTGGAGATACAGCAAAAACAAATGAAACCTGTGATCACTTTTATTTCACACTAAAATTCAACTTTTTGTATGAAAACATAAAAGTCCGTTGTTCTCGAAAACTATAAGAGATACAGCAAAAACAAGTGAAATCTGTGATCACTTTTATTTCATACTAAAATTCGACTTTTTGTATGAAAACATAAAAGTCCGTTTTTCTCGAAAACTATAAGAGATAGGACAAAAACAAGCGAAATCTGTGATCACTTTTATTTCATACTAAAATTCAACTTTTTGAGTGAAAACATAAAAGTTCGTTTTTCTCGTTTTTGAGATACAGCAAAAACAAGCAAAATCTGTGATCACTTTTATTTCATACTAAAATTCAACTTTTTGAGTGAAAACATAAAAGTCCGTTTTTCTCGAAAACTATAAGAGATACAGCAAAAACAAGTGAAATCTGTGATCACTTTTATTTCACACTAAAATTCGACTTTTTGTATGAAAACATAAAAGTCCGTTTTTCTCGAAAACTATAAGAGATAGGACAAAAACAAGCGAAATCTGTGATCACTTTTATTTCATACTAAAATTCAACTTTTTGAGTGAAACATAAAAGTTTGTTTTTCTCGAAAACTATAAGAGATACAGCAAAAACAAATGAGATAGGGCAAAAACAAGTGAAATCTGTGATCACTTTTATTTCACACTAAAATTCGACTTTTTGTATGAAAACATAAAAGTCCGTTTTTCTCGAAAACTATAAGAGATACAGCAAAGTTCGTTTTTCTCGTTTTTGAGATAGGGCAAAAACAAGTGAAATCTGTGATCACTTTCATTTCACACTAAAATTCAACTTTTTGAGTGAAAACATAGAAGTCCGTTTTTCTCGACAACTATAAGAGATACAGCAAAAACAAATGAAATCTGTGATCACTTTTATTTCATACTAAAATTCAACTTTTTGAGTGAAAACATAAAAGTCCGTTTTTCTCGAAAACTATAAGAGATAGGACAAAAACAAGCGAAATCTGTGATCACTTTTATTTCACACTAAAATTCAACTTTTTGAGTGAAAACATAAAAGTCCGTTTTTCTTGAAAACTATAAGGGATACAGCAAAAACAAATGAAATCTGTGATCACTTTTATTTCACACTAAAATTCGACTTTTTGTATGAAAACATAAAAGTCCGTTTTTCTCGAAAACTATAAGAGATAGGAGAAAAACAAGCGAAATCTGTGATCACTTTTATTTCATACTAAAATTCAACTTTTTGAGTGAAAACATAAAAGTCCGTTTTTCTCGAAAACTATAAGAGATACAGCAAAAACAAGTGAAATCTGTGATCACTTTTATTTCACACTAAAATTCGACTTTTTGAGTGAAAACATAAAAGTCCGTTTTTCTCGAAAACTATAAGAGATACAGCAAAAACAAATGAAATCTGTGATCACTTTTATTTCATACTAAAATTCAACTTTTTGAGTGAAAACATAAAAGTTCGTTTTTTTCGAAAACTATAAAGATACAGCAAAAACAAATGAAATCTGTGATCACTTTTGTTTCACACTAAAATTCGACTTTTTGTGTGAAAACATATAAGTCCGTTTTTCTCGAAAACTATAAGAGATAGGACAAAAACAAGTGAAATCTGTGATCACTTTTATTTCACACTAAAATTCGACTTTTTGTATGAAAACATTAAAGTCCGTTTTTCTCGAAAACTATAAGAGATAGGACAAAAACAAGTGAAATCTGTGATCACTTTTATTTCATACTAAAATTCAACTTTTTGAGTGAAAACATAAAAGTCCGTTTTTCTCGAAAACTATAAAAGATACAGCAAAAACAAATGAAATCTGTGATCACTTTTATTTCACACTAAAATTCGACTTTTCGTGTGAAAACATAAAAGTCCGTTTTTCTCGAAAACTATAAGAGATAGGACTAAAACAAGTGAAATCTGTGATCACTTTTATTTCATACTAAAATTAAACTTTTTGAGTGAAAACATAAAAGTCCGTTTTCTCGAAAACTATAAGAGATAGGACAAAAACAAGCGAAATCTGTTATCACTTTTATTTCATACTAAAATTTAATTTTTGGAGTGAAAACATAAAAGTCCGTTTTTCTCGAAAACTATAAGAGATAGGACTAAAACAAGCGAAATCTGTGATCACTTTTATTTCATACTAAAATTCAATTTTTGGAGTGAAAACATAAAAGTCCGTTTTTCTCGAAAACTATAAGAGATAGGACAAAAACAAGCGAAATCTGTTATCACTTTTATTTCATACTAAAATTAAACTTTTTGAGTGAAAACATAAAAGTCCGTTTTTCTCGAAAGCTATAAGAGATACAGCAAAAACAAGTGAAATCTGTGATCACTTTTATTTCATACTAAAATTCAACTTTTTGAGTGAAAACATAAAAGTTCGTTTTTCTCGAAAACTATAAGAGATACAGCAAAAACAAGCGAAATCTGTGATCACTTTTATTTCATACTAAAATTCAACTTTTTGAGTGAAAACATAAAAGTTCGTTTTTCTCGAAAACTATAAGAGATACAGCAAAAACAAGCGAAATCTGTGATCACTTTTATTTCATACTAAAATTCAACTTTTTGAGTGAAAACATAAAAGTCCGTTTTTCTCGAAAGCTATAAGAGATACAGCAAAAACAAGTGAAATCTGTGATCACTTTTATTTCATACTAAAATTCGACTTTTTGTGTGAAAACATAAAAGTCCGTTTTTCTCGAAAACTATAAGAGATACAGCAAAAACAAGCGAAATCTGTGATCACTTTTATTTCATACTAAAATTCAACTTTTTGAGTGAAAACATAAAAGTTCGTTTTTCTCGAAAACTATAAGAGATAGGACGAAAACAAGCGAAATCTGTGATCACTTTTATTTCCACTAAAATTCGACTTTTTGTATGAAAACATAAAAGTCCGTTTTTCTCGAAAACTATAAGAGATAGGACAAAAACAAGCGAAATCTGTGATCACTTTTATTTCATACTAAAATTAAACTTTTTGAGTGAAAACATAAAAGTCCGTTTTCTCGAAAACTATAAGAGATAGGACAAAAACAAGCGAAATCTGTTATCACTTTTATTTCATACTAAAATTCAATTTTTGGAGTGAAAACATAAAAGTCCGTTTTTCTCGAAAACTATAAGAGATAGGACAAAAACAAGCGAAATCTGTTATCACTTTTATTTCATACTAAAATTAAACTTTTTGAGTGAAAACATAAAAGTCCGTTTTTCTCGAAAGCTATAAGAGATACAGCAAAAACAAGTGAAATCTGTGATCACTTTTATTTCACACTAAAATTCGACTTTTTGTGTGAAAACATAAAAGTCCGTTTTTCTCGAAAACTATAAGAGATACAGCAAAAACAAGCGAAATCTGTGATCACTTTTATTTCATACTAAAATTCAACTTTTTGAGTGAAAACATAAAAGTTCGTTTTTCTCGAAAACTATAAGAGATAGGACGAAAACAAGCGAAATCTGTGATCACTTTTATTTCCACTAAAATTCGACTTTTTGTATGAAAACATAAAAGTCCGTTTTTCTCGAAAACTATAAGAGATAGGACAAAAACAAGCGAAATCTGTGATCACTTTTATTTCATACTAAAATTAATCTTTTTGAGTGAAAACATAAAAGTCCGTTTTTCTTGAAAACTATAAGGGATACAGCAAAAACAAATGAAATCTGTGATCACTTTTATTTCACACTAAAATTCGACTTTTTGTATGAAAACATAAAAGTCCGTTTTTCTCGAAAACTATAAGAGATACAGCAAAAACAAGTGAAATCTGTGATCACTTTTATTTCATACTAAAATTCAACTTTTTGAGTGAAAACATAAAAGTCCGTTTTTCTCGAAAACTATAAGAGATACAGCAAAAACAAGCGAAATCTGTGATCACTTTTATTTCCACTAAAATTCGACTTTTTGTATGAAAACATAAAAGTCCGTTTTTCTCGAAAACTATAAGAGATAGGACAAAAACAAGCGAAATCTGTGATCACTTTTATTTCATACTAAAATTCAACTTTTTGAGTGAAAACATAAAAGTCCGTTTTTCTCGAAAACTATAAGAGATACAGCAAAAACAAGTGAAATCTGTGATCACTTTTATTTCATACTAAAATTAATCTTTTTGAGTGAAAACATAAAAGTCCGTTTTTCTCGAAAACTATAAGAGATGGGACAAAAACAAGCGAAATCTGTGATCACTTTTATTTCATACTAAAATTAATCTTTTTGAGTAAAAACATAAAAGTCCGTTTTTCTCGAAAACTATAAGAGATAGGACAAAAACAAGCGAAATCTGTGATCACATTTATTTCACACTAAAATTTGACTTTTGTATGAAAACATAAAAGTCCGTTTTTCTCGAAAACTATAAGGGATAGGACAAAAACAAGCGAAATCTGTGATCACTTTTATTTCATACTAAAATTCAACTTTTTGTATGAAAACATAAAAGTCCGTTTTTCTCGAAAACTATAAGATATACAGCAAAAACAAATGAAATCTGTGATCACTTTTATTTCACACTAAAATTCGACTTTTTGTATGAAAACATAAAAGTCCGTTTTCCTCGAAAACTATAAGAGATAGGACTAAAACAAGCGAAATCCGTGATCACTTTTATTTCATACTAAAATTCAACTTTTTGAGTGAAAACATAAAAGTTCGTTTTTCTCGAAAACAATAAAAGATACAGCAAAAACAAATGAAATCTGTGATCACTTTTATTTCACACTAAATAAGACTTTTTGTGTGAAAACATAAAAGTCCGTTTTTCTCGAAAACTATAAGAGATAGGACAAAAACAAGTGAAATCTGTGATCACTTTTATTTCATACTAAAATTAATCTTTTTGAGTAAAAACATAAAAGTCCGTTTTTCTCGAAAACTACAAGAGATAGGACAAAAACAAGCGAAATCTGTGATCACTTTTATTTCATACTAAAATTAATCTTTTTGAGTGAAAACATAAAAGTTCGTTTTTCTCGAAAACTATAAGAGATACAGCAAAAACAAGCGAAATCTGTGATCACTTTTATTTCATACTAAAATTCAACTTTTTGAGTGAAAACATAAAAGTCCGTTTTTCTCGAAAGCTATAAGAGATACAGCAAAAACAAGTGAAATCTGTGATCACTTTTATTTCATACTAAAATTCGACTTTTTGTGTGAAAACATAAAAGTCCGTTTTTCTCGAAAACTATAAGAGATACAGCAAAAACAAGCGAAATCTGTGATCACTTTTATTTCATACTAAAATTCAACTTTTTGAGTGAAAACATAAAAGTTCGTTTTTCTCGAAAACTATAAGAGATAGGACGAAAACAAGCGAAATCTGTGATCACTTTTATTTCCACTAAAATTCGACTTTTTGTATGAAAACATAAAAGTCCGTTTTTCTCGAAAACTATAAGAGATAGGACAAAAACAAGCGAAATCTGTGATCACTTTTATTTCATACTAAAATTAAACTTTTTGAGTGAAAACATAAAAGTCCGTTTTCTCGAAAACTATAAGAGATAGGACAAAAACAAGCGAAATCTGTTATCACTTTTATTTCATACTAAAATTCAATTTTTGGAGTGAAAACATAAAAGTCCGTTTTTCTCGAAAACTATAAGAGATAGGACAAAAACAAGCGAAATCTGTTATCACTTTTATTTCATACTAAAATTAAACTTTTTGAGTGAAAACATAAAAGTCCGTTTTTCTCGAAAGCTATAAGAGATACAGCAAAAACAAGTGAAATCTGTGATCACTTTTATTTCACACTAAAATTCGACTTTTTGTGTGAAAACATAAAAGTCCGTTTTTCTCGAAAACTATAAGAGATACAGCAAAAACAAGCGAAATCTGTGATCACTTTTATTTCATACTAAAATTCAACTTTTTGAGTGAAAACATAAAAGTTCGTTTTTCTCGAAAACTATAAGAGATAGGACGAAAACAAGCGAAATCTGTGATCACTTTTATTTCCACTAAAATTCGACTTTTTGTATGAAAACATAAAAGTCCGTTTTTCTCGAAAACTATAAGAGATAGGACAAAAACAAGCGAAATCTGTGATCACTTTTATTTCATACTAAAATTAATCTTTTTGAGTGAAAACATAAAAGTCCGTTTTTCTTGAAAACTATAAGGGATACAGCAAAAACAAATGAAATCTGTGATCACTTTTATTTCACACTAAAATTCGACTTTTTGTATGAAAACATAAAAGTCCGTTTTTCTCGAAAACTATAAGAGATACAGCAAAAACAAGTGAAATCTGTGATCACTTTTATTTCATACTAAAATTCAACTTTTTGAGTGAAAACATAAAAGTCCGTTTTTCTCGAAAACTATAAGAGATACAGCAAAAACAAGCGAAATCTGTGATCACTTTTATTTCCACTAAAATTCGACTTTTTGTATGAAAACATAAAAGTCCGTTTTTCTCGAAAACTATAAGAGATAGGACAAAAACAAGCGAAATCTGTGATCACTTTTATTTCATACTAAAATTCAACTTTTTGAGTGAAAACATAAAAGTCCGTTTTTCTCGAAAACTATAAGAGATACAGCAAAAACAAGTGAAATCTGTGATCACTTTTATTTCATACTAAAATTAATCTTTTTGAGTGAAAACATAAAAGTCCGTTTTTCTCGAAAACTATAAGAGATGGGACAAAAACAAGCGAAATCTGTGATCACTTTTATTTCATACTAAAATTAATCTTTTTGAGTAAAAACATAAAAGTCCGTTTTTCTCGAAAACTATAAGAGATAGGACAAAAACAAGCGAAATCTGTGATCACATTTATTTCACACTAAAATTTGACTTTTGTATGAAAACATAAAAGTCCGTTTTTCTCGAAAACTATAAGGGATAGGACAAAAACAAGCGAAATCTGTGATCACTTTTATTTCATACTAAAATTCAACTTTTTGTATGAAAACATAAAAGTCCGTTTTTCTCGAAAACTATAAGATATACAGCAAAAACAAATGAAATCTGTGATCACTTTTATTTCACACTAAAATTCGACTTTTTGTATGAAAACATAAAAGTCCGTTTTCCTCGAAAACTATAAGAGATAGGACTAAAACAAGCGAAATCCGTGATCACTTTTATTTCATACTAAAATTCAACTTTTTGAGTGAAAACATAAAAGTTCGTTTTTCTCGAAAACAATAAAAGATACAGCAAAAACAAATGAAATCTGTGATCACTTTTATTTCACACTAAATAAGACTTTTTGTGTGAAAACATAAAAGTCCGTTTTTCTCGAAAACTATAAGAGATAGGACAAAAACAAGTGAAATCTGTGATCACTTTTATTTCATACTAAAATTAATCTTTTTGAGTAAAAACATAAAAGTCCGTTTTTCTCGAAAACTACAAGAGATAGGACAAAAACAAGCGAAATCTGTGATCACTTTTATTTCATACTAAAATTAATCTTTTTGAGTAAAAACATAAAAGTCCGTTTTTCTCGAAAACTATAAAAGATACAGCAAAAACAAATGAAATCTGTGATCACTTTTATTTCACACTAAAATTCAACTTTTTGTATGAAAACATAAAAGTCCGTTTTTCCCGAAAACTATAAAAGATACAGCAAAAACAAGTGAAATCTGTGATCACTTTTATTTCACTCTAAAATTCGACCTTTTGTGTGAAAACATAAAAGTCCGTTTTTCTCGAAAACTATAAGAGATAGGACAAAAACAAGTAAAATCTGTGATCACTTTTATTTCATACTAAAATTAATCTTTTTGAGTAAAAACATAAAAGTCCGTTTTTCTCGAAAACTATAAAAGATACAGCAAAAACAAGTGAAATCTGTGATCACTTTTATTTCACACTAAAATTCGACTTTTTGTATGAAAACATAAAAGTCCGTTTTTCTCGAAAACTATAGGACAAAAACAAGCGAAATCTGTGATCACTTTTATTTCATACTAAAATTCAACTTTTTGAGTGAAAACATAAAAGTCCGTTTTTCTCGAAAACTATAGGAGATAGGACAAAAACAAGCGAAATCTGTGATCACTTTTATTTCATACTAAAATTCAACTTTTTGTATGAAAACATAAAAGTCCGTTTTTCTCGAAAACTATAAGAGATACAGCAAAAACAAGTGAAATCTGTGATCACTTTTATTTCATACTAAAAATCAAATTTTTGAGTGAAAACATAAAAGTCCGTTTTTCTCCAAAACTATAAGAGATACAGCAAAAACAAATGAAATCTGTGATCACTTTTATTTCATACTAAAATTCAACTTTTTGAGTGAAAACATAAAAGTTCGTTTTTCTCGAAAGCTATAGGAGATACAGCAAAAACAAATGAAATCTGTGATCACTTTTATTTCACACTAAAATTCGACTTTTTGAGTGAAAACATAAAAGTTCGTTTTTCTCGAAAACTATAAGAGATAGGACAAAAACAAGCGAAATCTGTGATCACTTTTATTTCATACTAAAATTCAACTTTTTATTTCATACTAAAATTCAACTTTTTGAGTGAAAACATAAAATTCCGTTTTTCTCGAAAACTATTAGAGATACAGCAAAAACAAATGAAATCTGTGATCACTTTTATTTCACACTAAAATTCGACTTTTTGTATGAAAACATAATAGTCCGTTTTTCTTGAAAACTATAAAAGATACAGCAAAAACAAGTGAAATCTGTGATCACTTTTATTTCATACTAAAATTCGACTTTTTGTATGAAAACATAAAAGTCCGTTTTTCTCGAAAACTATAAGAGATAGAACAAAAACAAGCGAAATCTGTGATTACTCTTATTTCATACTAAAATTCAACTTTTTGTATGAAAACATAAAAGTCCGTTTTTCTCGAAAACTATAAGAGATACAGCAAAAACAAATGAAATCTGTGATCACTTTTATTTCACACTAAAATTCGACTTTTTGTATGAAAACATAAAAGTCCGTTTTTCTCGAAAACTATAAGAGATAGGACAAAAACAAGCGAAATCTGTGATCACTTTTATTTTATACTAAAATTCAACTTTTTGAGTGAAAACATAAAAGTTCATTTTTCTCGAAAACTATAAGAGATACAGCAAAAACAAATAAAATCTGTGATCACTTTTATTTCACACTAAAATTCGACTTTTTGTGTGAAAACATAAAAGTCCGTTTTTCTCGAAAACTATAAGAGATAGGACAAAAACAAGTGAAATCTGTGATCACTTTTATTTCATACTAAAATTAATCTTTTTGAGTTAAAACATAAAAGTCCGTTTTTCTCGAAAACTATAAGAGATAGAACAAAAACAAGTGAAATCTGTGATCACTTTTATTTCACACTAAAATTCGACTTTTTGTATGAAAACATAAAAGTCCGTTTTTCTCGAAAACTATAATAGATACAGCAAAAACAAATAAAATCTGTGATCACTTTTATTTCACACTAAAATTCGACTTTTTGTGTGAAAACATAAAAGTTCGTTTTTCTCGAAAACTATAATAGATACAGCAAAAACAAATAAAATCTGTGATCACTTTTATTTCATACTAAAATTCGACTTCTTGTATGAAAACATAAAAGTCCGTTTTTCTCGAAAACTGTAAGAGATAGGACAAAAACAAGCGAAATCTGTGATCACTTTTATTTTATACTAAAATTCAACTTTTTGAGTGAAAACATAAAAGTTCGTTTTTTTCGAAAACTATAAGAGATACAGCAAAAACAAATAAAATCTGTGATTACTTTTATTTCATACTAAAATTCAACTTTTTGAGTGAAAACATAAAAGTCCGTTTTTCTCGAAAACTATAAGAGATACAGCAAAAACAAATGAAATCTGTGATCGCTTTTATTTCACACTAAAATTCGACTTTTGTGAAAACATAAAAGTTCGTTTTTCTCGAAAACTGTAAGAGATACAGCAAAAACAAATGAAATCTGTGATCTGTGATAAGAGATAGGACAAGAACAAGCGAAATCTGTGATCACTTTTATTTCATACTAAAATTCAACTTTTTGAGTGAAAACATAAAAGTTCGTTTTTCTCGAAAACTATAAGAGATACAGCAAAAACAAATGAAATGAGTGAAAACATAAAAGTTCGTTTTTCTCGAAAACTGTAAGAGATACAGCAAAAACAAATGAAATCTGTGATCTGTGATAAGAGATAGGACAAAAACAAGCGAAATCTGTGATCACTTTTATTTCATACTAAAATTCAACTTTTTGAGTGAAAACATAAAAGTTCGTTTTTCTAGAAAACAATAAGAGATACAGCAAAAACAAGCGAAATCTGTGAGCACTTTTATTTCATACTAAAATTCAACTTTTTGAGTGAAAACATAAAAGTTCGTTTTTCTAGGAAACAATAAGAGATACAGCAAAAACAAGCGAAATCTGTGAGCACTTTTATTTCATACTAAAATTCAACTTTTTGAGTAAAAACATAAAAGTTCGTTTTTCTCGAAAACTGTAAGAGATACAGCAAAAACAAATGAAATCTGTGATCACTTTTATTTCATACTGAAATTCAACTTTTTGAGTGAAAACATAAAAGTCCGTTTTTCTCGAAAACTATAAGAGATAGGACAAAAACAAGTGAAATCTGTGATCACTTTTATTTCACACTAAATTTCAACTTTTTGAGTGAAAACATAAAAGTCCGTTTTTCTTGAAAACTATAAGAGATACAGCAAAAACAAATGAAATCTGTGATCAATTTTATTTCATACTAAAATTCAACTTTTTGAGTGAAAACATAAAAGTCCGTTTATCTCAGACTATAGACTATAGTCTGTTCTATAATCCATACTATAGTATTTTTCTATAGTATGTTCTATAATTCAGAATGTAGTCTTGAATATAGTCTGTTGTATAGTCCAGACTATAGTCTGTTTCATAGACCAGACTATAGTCATTCCTTTTTTCTTTTCTCTCACCCACTGTTGTATTACAGTATAACAATTGAAATGATGTACATAAAAGGATGCTGTGGACATGCAGAAGTTCGAAAATCATTGTTTAAAAAATTTTATTTGTTTTCTTTTGTCTTTTATACCGAATAACCTTCCGACCTATCATTAACATTTAAGTCCAAGCAATTCTTGGAAAGGAAATTTTCAACAAAAAGTTGTTGTTGTTTTTTATTTATATGTTATTCTCACTTGGTTCATAAGTCAACTTAAGTTCATAAACAAACACGTCACACCTTATCAAATTGTAAAAAAAAGAATTTTACATTTTTTTCCGTAATATTATAATAAAGGCATTGAACAGCAGGAATTGATATGCATACAGTGAAAACTACTTTTATTGCATTTAAAACTATTTGTTTTCCTCTTAAAGTGTTAAATTAATTTTATTGAAGTCTCTATGAGAAAACATTGTTTAAAAACTAGAAATATTTTTACAAGTGAATACACAAATACACACTTTATCGTTAAAATGCTAAAGGCAAAAGAGGATTTCGAAGTTGCACAAACTAAACATGTACAAAAACTTTTCTCGGGATGTTTTAGTATGTGGCCTTTTAAATGTGTGTATGTGTGTGTGAAATTGTATGCATTCGGACTTTTACTTTTTTACTCTCAAGTATTTAGTTGCATTCATGTAAGTATGTTTGTGTCTGTCTATATAAGAGTCCTTTGGTTTGTGTGGTATCTTTTAAATTTAACTTCAACAACTTTTTGGTTTATTTTCCATTATTTTCTCTCTATTTACTTTTAACTTGAATTTTATTTCGTTTTCATTTCACTTTAATATTCTACCAAAATATTTGTTAAACAAAAAAAAATTATTTTTATTTTTCTTTATTTCGTTGTTGCCTTTTATTACCCAAAATGTAACATGTGGTTTTTGTTTTTTTTTTTTTTCTTTTGTTTGCATGCATCTCTCAAATTTCTTAGACGTAAAATGTTGAAGAAGAAATTTTTTAAGAAAATTAAATAACCATGACTTTGTATTAAGGCAAATATTTGAAATTCTTAGACATTTTGTTAGGACTTGAAATGTTTTAGAAAAAGAAAAAAAAAATAATTCCTTAACATGAAATTGACAGTAAGGTATTTGTGAGAGCATTAAATGAACTTAAGGTTTGTTTAAGTAACAATTTGAAGATTGAGATTTTTGGACGGTATTGAAAGGGTGGCTTTTTAAGGATTAATTTAACCTACAGCTTTACCGTCGGTATATTCATTTTATGCTGAACTAGTCTGTACAATATAATATTTATACATTTTATAAATTTATAACGTAAACTTTAGTCTAGCATATAATTAATTTTTATTTCAGAAATTTCCATTTGTACTTCTGAAATTTTTAATGTAAAAATGTGGATTTTCTGGAAAACAATTGGAAATGGTCAAAGGTCTTACAATTCTATAAGCTAGACGATAGTTCAGTGTATAGAATGTATTGTAGTGTAAAGCAGTATGTAGTCTGGGACCTGGACTGTAGTCTAGACCGGTCAACATAGTGTCTAATATAGTCTAGGCGAGTGTAGAGTTGGTTAGTTAGTTAGTTAGTTAGTTAGTTAGTTAGTTAGTAGTTAGTTAGTTAGTTAGTTAGTTAGTTAGTTAGTAGTTAGTTAGTTAGTTAGTTAGTGTAGTTAGTTAGTTAGTTAGTTAGTTAGTTAGTTAGTTAGTTAGTAGTTAGTTAGTTAGTTAGTAGTTAGTTAGTTAGTTAGTTAGTAGTTAGTTAGTTAGTTAGTTAGTAGTTAGTTAGTTAGTTAGTTAGTTAGTTAGTTAGTTAGTTAGTTAGTTAGTTAGTTAGTTAGTTAGTTAGTTAGTTAGTTAGTTAGTTAGTTAGTTAGTAGTTAGTTAGTTAGTTAGTTAGTAGTTAGTTAGTTAGTTAGTAGTTAGTTAGTTAGTTAGTTAGTTAGTTAGTTAGTTAGTTAGTAGTTAGTTGTTAGTAGTTAGTTTAGTTAGTTAGTTAGTTAGTTAGTTAGTTAGTAGTAGTTAGTTAGTTAGTTAGTTAGTTAGTTAGTTAGTTAGTTAGTAGTTAGTTAGTTAGTTAGTTAGTTAGTTAGTTAAGTTAGTTAGTTAGTTAGTTAGTTAGTTAGTTAGTTAGTTAGTTAGTTAGTTAGTTAGTTAGTAGTTAGTTAGTTAGTTAGTTAGTTAGTTAGTTAGTTAGTTAGTTAGTTAGTTAGTTAGTTAGTTAGTTAGTTAGTAGTTAGTTAGTTAGTTAGTTAGTTAGTTAGTTAGTTAGTTAGTTAGTTAGTAGTTAGTTAGTTAGTTAGTTAGTTAGTAGTTAGTAGTTAGTTAGTTAGTTAGTTAGTTAGTTAGTTAGTTAGTTAGTTAGTTAGTTAGTTAGTTAGTTAGTTAGTTAGTTAGTTAGTAGTTAGTTAGTTAGTTAGTTAGTTAGTTAGTAGTTAGTTAGTTAGTTAGTAGTAGTAGTTAGTTAGTAGTAGTTAGTTAGTTAGTTAGTTAGTTAGTTAGTTAGTTAGTTAGTTAGTTAGTTAGTTAGTTAGTTAGTTAGTTAGTTAGTTAGTTAGTTAGTTAGTAGTTAGTTAGTTAGTTAGTTAGTTAGTTAGTTAGTTAGTTAGTTAGTTAGTTAGTTAGTTAGTTAGTTAGTTAGTTAGTTAGTAGTTAGTTAGTTAGTTAGTTAGTTAGTTAGTTAGTTAGTTAGTTAGTTAGTTAGTTAGTTAGTTAGTTAGTTAGTTAGTTAGTTAGTTAGTTAGTTAGTAGTTAGTTAGTTAGTTAGTTAGTTAGTTAGTTAGTTAGTTAGTTAGTTAGTTAGTTAGTTAGTTAGTTAGTTAGTTAGTTAGTTAGTTAGTTAGTTAGTTAGTTAGTTAGTTAGTTAGTTAGTTAGTTAGTTAGTTAGTTAGTTAGTTAGTTAGTTAGTTAGTTAGTTAGTTAGTTAGTTAGTTAGTTAGTAGTTAGTTAGTTAGTTAGTTAGTTAGTTAGTTAGTTAGTTAGTTAGTTAGTTAGTAGTTAGTTAGTTAGTTAGTTAGTTAGTTAGTTAGTTAGTTAGTTAGTTAGTTAGTTAGTTAGTTAGTTAGTTAGTTAGTAGTTAGTTAGTTAGTTAGTTAGTTAGTTAGTTAGTTAGTTAGTTAGTTAGTTAGTAGTTAGTTAGTTAGTTAGTTAGTTAGTTAGTTAGTTAGTTAGTTAGTTAGTTAGTTAGTTAGTTAGTTAGTTAGTAGTTAGTTAGTTAGTTAGTTAGTTAGTTAGTTAGTTAGTTAGTTAGTAGTTAGTTAGTTAGTTAGTTAGTTAGTTAGTTAGTTAGTTAGTTAGTTAGTTAGTTAGTTAGTTAGTTAGTAGTTAGTTAGTTAGTTAGTTAGTTAGTTAGTTAGTTAGTAGTTAGTTAGTTAGTTAGTTAGTTAGTTAGTTAGTTAGTTAGTTAGTTAGTTAGTTAGTTAGTTAGTTAGTTAGTTAGTTAGTTAGTTAGTAGTTAGTTAGTTAGTTAGTTAGTTAGTTAGTTAGTTAGTTAGTTAGTTAGTTAGTTAGTTAGTTAGTTAGTTAGTTAGTTAGTAGTTAGTTAGTTAGTTAGTTAGTTAGTTAGTTAGTTAGTTAGTTAGTTAGTTAGTTAGTTAGTTAGTTAGTTAGTTAGTTAGTTAGTTAGTTAGTTAGTTAGTAGTTAGTTAGTTAGTTAGTTAGTTAGTTAGTTAGTAGTTAGTTAGTTAGTTAGTTAGTAGTTAGTTAGTTAGTTAGTTAGTTAGTTAGTTAGTTAGTTAGTTAGTAGTTAGTTAGTTAGTTAGTTAGTTAGTTAGTTAGTTAGTTAGTAGTTAGTTAGTTAGTTAGTTAGTTAGTTAGTTAGTTAGTTAGTTAGTTAGTTAGTTAGTTAGTTAGTTAGTAGTTAGTTAGTTAGTTAGTTAGTTAGTTAGTTAGTTAGTTAGTTAGTTAGTTAGTTAGTTAGTTAGTTAGTTAGTTAGTTAGTTAGTTAGTTAGTTAGTTAGTTAGTTAGTTAGTTAGTTAGTTAGTTAGTTAGTTAGTTAGTTAGTTAGTAGTAGTTAGTAGTAGTTAGTTAGTTAGTTAGTTAGTTAGTTAGTTAGTTAGTTAGTTAGTTAGTTAGTTAGTTAGTAGTTAGTTAGTTAGTTAGTTAGTTAGTTAGTTAGTTAGTTAGTTAGTTAGTTAGTTAGTTAGTTAGTTAGTTAGTTAGTTAGTTAGTTAGTTAGTTAGTTAGTTAGTTAGTTTGAAAGGTTCGTGTAGATTTAATTAAATCTGAAGACAAACTCTTAGCATCCAACAACCTGCTGTGTGCTCCATTATTTATGCCTCTGGTAGAGGAGGTCTGTCAGACCACCGCTGGACTGGTCCATTCAGTATTTACATCTTGGAAGCACACTTAGTCCAGGCTTTAGTCTCAACTGTAATATAGTGTAGTACATAGTCAGTACCATAGACCGCACTGGTGTTCGGTCTATACATTGGTTCCCAGTTTCGGCCATAGTTTTTTGTTTTAACTAATTTCGGTTAAATTTTCCATTAAATTAAACTTTTTTAAAATATAATCATTGGGTATAAGATTAAATGTTTTTTAAAATTGTAGGTCTTACATCTTAAAAATCCAATAAATAAGTTAACTATGATTTATACTTTTGACACATTCACCTCCGCATCACTACATCTGTCCCAACAATTTTATTGTTCCCGACAAAAATAAAAGTTTATAAATAATATGAAAAATAATTGCAGCCTAAAGACATTTTACATTTTCCTTAGCCTAAATCCAAAAATAAGTCAAGCTGTCCCACATTTTCATGTAATTTTTCGTTCGTTTTTGTACTTTCCCTACAATATACATACTTTTGTTTTAATAATCTCTTAAAACCATATTTTATATCCTTTTAAGCTCATTCTATCTCGTCCTTCAGAAATATAAAATAGAACAGAAAATTTAAAACAGTTTATACTCGTTGGCCTAAATATATGTATGTGTATGTATGTAGGTATACTAGGATATAATAATGTAATTTTTTTATGTGCTTCACTAACATTTAATTCAATTTTTAGATTAGAATTTAAATCTTTTAAATCCTGTACTTTTAAATATTATAAAAATATTATCACAACATCATTTTAACAAGCGTAATTATTATTGTGTTCATTTTGTGAATTAATTCAAATATTTATCGTGATACTGCTGATATATGTAGTAGTAACAGCAGCAAAAGTCTCATTGTTAAAATAGGTGCCGGAGGTTTGAGCTAATAGGTGTTTGAGTTGGTTTTGATTATAAAATTTTCAATTTTTACTCCAGCTTATCGTTTAATTGTAAATTTTCTTTGTCACAAGTTGTTCATTTAAGTGTAATGATGTTGTCGCTATCTTGTTTGCCTTTCGTCGCGGCCTCACTGTTGGCTCTTGTTCATGCTTAGATGTCATTTAAAGTGATACTTTTAGTTATAATAAGTAAAGAAAGAAATCCACTGGAAATTAATAATAAAATAAAGTCAAAAAAATTTTTTCCACAGACATATTAATGAGAAAAAGTTGATGTTTTCTTTTAGCTGTAGATTATAAGGATTAAAAAAGGCTTTTGCAGAATGCTAAACAAAATATTTATTTTATATCGGATTAGATTGGCTACATGAAATGAACTGTAATGGGCAGCTACTTTTATATTGAGGTATAGGTGTGAAACAACAGAAATAAGGTTAAGACAGTAATTGAAACTGTAGTCTATAGACCAAATTATAGACTAGAACAAAGACTAGACTATAGACTAGACTATAGACTAGACTATAGACTAGACTATAGACTAGACTAGTATAGACTAGACTATAGACTAGACTATAGACTAGACTATAGACTAGACTATAGACTAGACTATAGACTAGACTATAGACTAGACTATAGACTAGACTATAGACTAGACTATAGGCTAGACTATAGACTAGACTATAGGCTAGACTATAGACTAGACTATAGACTAGACTATAGACTAGACTATAGACTAGACTATAGACTAGACTATAGACAAGACTATAGACTAGATTATAGACTGGACTATAGACTAGACTATAGACTAGACTATAGACTAGACTATAGACTAGACTATAGACTAGACTATAGACTAGACTATAGACTAGACTATAGACTAGATTATAGACTAGACTATAGACTAGACTATAGACTAGACTATAGACTAGACTATAGACTAGACTATAGACTAGACTATAGACTAGACTATAGACTAGACTATAGACTAGACTATAGACTAGACTATAGACTAGACTATAGACTAGACTATAGAATAGACTATAGACTATAGACTAGTCTATAGACTAGACTATAGGCAGACTATAGACTAGACTATAGACTAGACTATAGACTAGACTATAGACTAGACAATAGACTAGACAATAGACTAGACTATAGACTAGACTATAGACTAGACTATAGACTAGACTATAGACTAGACTATGACTAGACTATAGACTAGACTATAGGACTAGACTATAGACTAGACTATAGACTAGACTATAGACTAGACTATAGACTAGACTATAGACTAGACTATAGACTAGACTATAGACTAGACTATAGACTAGACTATAGACTAGACTATAGACTAGACTATAGACTAGACTATAGACTAGACTATAGACTAGACTATAGACTAGACTATAGACTAGACTATAGACTAGACTATAGACTAGACTATAGACTAGACTATAGACTAGACTATAGACTAGACTATAGACTAGACTATAGACTAGACTATAGACTAGACTATAGACTAGACTCTAGACTAGACTATAGACTAGACTATAGACTAGACTATAGACTAGACTATAGACTAGACTATAGACTAGACTATAGACTAGACTATAGACTAGACTATAGACTAGACTATAGACTAGACTATAGACTAGACTATAGACTAGACTATAGACTAGACTATAGACTAGACTATAGACTAGACTATAGACTAGACTATAGACTAGACTATAGACTAGACTATAGACTAGACTATAGACTAGACTATAGACTAGACTATAGACTAGACTATAGACTAGACTATAGACTAGACTATAGACTAGACTATAGACTAGACTATAGACTAGACTATAGACTAGACTATAGACTAGACTATAGACCTAGACTATAGGACTAGACTATAGACTAGACTATAGACTAGACTATAGACTAGACTATAGACTAGACTATAGACTAGACTAATAGACTAGACTATAGACCTAGACTATAGACTAGACTATAGACTAGACTATAGACTAGACTATAGACTAGACTATAGACTAGACTATAGACTAGACTATAGACTAGACTATAGACTAGACTATAGACTAGACTATAGACTAGACTATAGACTAGACTATAGACTAGACTATAGACTAGACTATAGACTAGACTATAGACTAGACTATAGACTAGACTATAGACTAGACTATAGACTAGACTATAGACTAGACTATAGACTAGACTATAGACTAGACTATAGACTAGACTATAGACTAGACTATAGACTAGACTATACTAGACTATAGACTAGACTATAGACTAGACTATAGACTAGACTATAGACTAGACTATAGACTAGACTATAGACTAGACTATAGACTAGACTATAGACTAGACTATAGACTAGACTATAGACTAGACTATAGACTAGACTATAGACTAGACTATAGACTAGACTATAGACTAGACTATAGACTAGACTATAGACTAGACTATAGACTAGACTATAGACTAGACTATACTAGACTATAGACTAGACTATAGACTAGACTATAGACTAGACTATAGACTAGACTATAGACTAGACTATAGACTAGACTATAGACTAGACTATAGACTAGACTATAGACTAGACTATACTAGACTAGACTATAGACTAGACTATAGACTAGACTATAGACTAGACTATAGACTAGACTATAGACTAGACTAGACAAAACCAAAACTATAGCCCAGACTAAATGCTAGAGAAGATTCCTGACTATAGATTAAAGAAATAGTCTGGGCTAAAGAACAGTCTTTAGTTAGGACTTTAGACTAAACTAAGGCTTAGGCCACAGACTAGATTGTAGACCAGACTTTTTATTCTTTACTAATGGATGCTCTAAACTTGTTTAAAAACTCAATTTCGGTATTTTTTATGTTAAATCTTCACACTTACTATGCACTACTGTATCGACATTTTATGACCATATAGCCTTTTCGTTTCAATTTCAATATTTCAAGACATTTATATGAGATCTCATTCAGAGTAAAAATTTATTTTGGCTTATATTAAATTAAATTGCTAAAACGTGTATAAATAGTTGAAACAAAAGAAATATTAAATGTACTAAAAATTTTTACTACAAAACGTGAGTCATAATACACAGCGTATTTTTGAATTTTAATATAAAACCATAAACTCAGTAGCAAATTCATTGAATTTGCTCTTTAAAAATTGCTGCTTGAACCATTGAAGAAAAATGTCTTAAATAAAACTTATGTGAACAAAAAACTCAGTAGCAAATGAGAATGAAGATAGAAATATAAATTTTTAACTTGATTCTTCAGTATTCATATATATTTTTTCAAATAATCTCTAAATCTCCTTTTCCAATTGGCTAAGCTTTGTACCTCATTTAAAGCTTTCTTTCTTGTTATCGACTGTTATAAAATAAATAAAAAGATAATAAAAAGAATGAAAAAAGTTAAAAAATGAAAACAAGAAAAAAGTGTAAATATAGGCGCTTTAAGTAAAGGAAAGCAATATAAACCGCAAGTTTTATCTACACCTGCCCTCAAGGTGTCAACGTTTAGAAGTTTATGCCACCTTTTAAGCTGTTTTCTATATATTAAAAGCTATATGCTAAAATAGCCTAAGTAAAAATTTCAAATCACGTAAAAGTTTTATTATTTTTCAAAGTAAACACAAATTCTTTCTTAATGGAAACTGTCTTTCTTAATGGAAACTATCATACTTTTATGTCTTAACATGAAGCAACTTATGACGACTTGTGATATTAGGCTTAATAGCCACAGAGGCATTTATGTATGTATATATTGGTGTTAGTTGGTATTTGTAAATATGTGTATGAACGCATCACTTAAACTTGGATATATAAAATTAAACCGAGTACGTTGAGAAAAGTATAAAAATAAAATAATCCATATCAGACCTTAGTGTGATTGTTTGTTTAAATCCTTAGTATTTTTCTAACTAATGTTTTTGTTTTTTTCGCTTGTTTTTTTTCTACTTTTCATGCGAAGAAAACAATAAAATCTAAGAAAATGTTGGGGAAAACTTATCATTGTTGATTTTCTTTTACACGGCATCAGAATAAGAGAAGAATAGAACTTTTTTGTTTTACTTCATCAGAACAATAAATAAACGTTTTTTGCCATTGGTGATGGGTTTTTATTTTATTTATTTTTGACTTGTTTTCGTGGTATTGTTTAGTGGTTTAGGGAGTACAGGTAAAACATTTCTTCTTATAAGTATTCAAAAGAGATGCAGATATGTTTTTTTAATGTTATTTGAAAATTCTGAAATTTTTAATTACATTGACACATTACACTATAATTAAGACTATAGACTAGATTATGGACTACATTATAGTCCATACTATTGACTGGAATATATGACAGACTATAGGCTAGACTACAAACAACCCTATGTTATAAATTTTAGACTAGCTTAAATCCCAGACTATAGACTAACCAATAGCCAAGACTAAACTATGGACCCATATATAGGCAAAAGCATACTCCACATTAGCATTAAACCTATGTATAGATAGATTATAGACTAGACTATAGACTAGACTATAGACTAGACTATAGACTAGACTATAGACTAGACTATAGACTAGACTATAGACTAGACTATAGACTAGACTATAGACTAGACTATAGACTAGACTATAGACTAGACTATAGACTAGACTATAGACTAGACTATAGACTAGACTATAGACTAGACTATAAACTAGACTATAAAGTAAACTATTAGCTAGACTATAGACATGACAGTAGACTAGACTATTCAAGTCTATAGAATACAGACTAGATTTTATACTAGACTATAGATTAGACTAGTATACTATAGACTATACAGTAGACTATATATACTATGTATGTATGTATATAAACTAGATTGTAGTTTGGACTATAGACTACACTATTGTTAAGACTGCATACTGAGTTTATTGAATACCACTTCGAAGTCAAATTTTTAATTCGATTGTTTTTCCGTTTTTTATTCTTTACCATGGTACATCCTAACGTATACTTAATATTCAATTTTATTTAAATTATAAAACCAGCAAAAAAATGCGTATGAGTTCTATATAATTACTCAACCCACATAAATTTAAGCATATTTTTTATTAAATATGCTAATTTCTTATTAAAAAAAACTTCAATATTCCTTTGAAATCATTAAAAGAAATTGAAAAGAATTTTTAATGACAGAATAAAAGGAAGAAAAAACAAAAAAAATATGTATAATGATTAATTAAGAAACTTACCGAAGCAAAAAATTGTGCACTTAAAAGGAAAAAATATAATATTTTTCAGTAAAAATAACATCCTTTTTAAATAAATGTTTTCAACTGTATTTGACATATTGTTAAACCATTATTTAAAAATAATTAGTTAAAAAGAAAGAGTCAAATTATGTGGCTTATAAATATTGTTGTTTTCTATTATAATTTCAAAAGCAGGGGAATCAAAACTGAGTCACATGATGTGACTCACATCATTCTTGATTTACTCAAATTTGGAGTAATAAATAATTTGTGTATAATTATAAAATAATATTTTAAAAATTAATTATTGAAGAATTTGTTCCCTATTTCATCTTAATTATTTAACATCAAAAGAATTTAGTTATTTTTTTTTTTTAATTTTTCTTTGATTTTACATGTTTCAAATATAGAACTTTCAATTTAAAAACAAAATAGAATTTAAACATTTTATACTCAAATCTTAAGTTAAAACCTTTATCATAATTTTTTGGTTTCTCTGTCCCTTCATTATATAATTTGTTTTTCTCAGAGTTTTTTTTTAACAAACAAATCTCAGTTAACAAGGCCATTAACTTTGTAGACGAAACCAAAAAAAAATTGTGAGTGACATTTTACTTTTTTTGGTTAAATGGTTTAGAAATACAAAAATAAGACCGTAAAAAGATTTCGTATTACAATTTTAAATTAGATAACTGTTGCAATTTTTTGTTAAAAAATTAACCCAAATTCTCTTCAAAGAATTTTCTCAAAATATGAATTGAATTTGAGGCTGCAGAATTTATTTTTTAACATCCCACAATTGTTCTCCCATGAGTCTTTATTTTAGTCAAATTTTTCCACATTACTGCCTTCTCTTTAGGAATGTACCATAACTAAAACTAATTTACTTATATTTTGAAACCAATTAACAGTCCATTAACGAGTCTATTCATATTACTAAGTTATTTATTCTTTTGATGTATAATGCTCCCTACTTATTGGTCTCAAATAAATGGAAACCATTTTTGTCATCACATTACATTTTATTTGATCCCACACACACACACTCTTACTTAAATGTTAAACCCACAAACTTACTAGGCTTGCTCAACAAAAGTTTCCAGCTGACTTTTTATAAATGAGGCAATATACTAGACTATTTAGACTAGACTTTAGACTAGAATTTAGACTAGACTTTAGACTAGACTTTAGACTAGACTTTAGATTAGACTTCAGACTAGACTTTAGATTAGACTTCAGACTAGACTTTAGGCTAGATTTTAGAATAAACTATAGACTAGACTTTAGATTCGAGTTTAGACTAGACTTTAGACTATATATGGATTAGAATTAGACTAGACTTTATACTAGACTTCAGACTAGACTTTTGACCAGACTTTACAGTAGACTTTAGACTAGACTCTTTAGTATTACTATTTCTTTAGACTAGACTTTAGACTAGACCTTAGACCAGATTTTAGACCAGACTTTATACCAGACTTTAGACTAGACTTTAGATTAGATTTTAGAGTAGACTTTAGACTAGACTCTAGACTAGACTCTAGACTAGACTTTAGACTATACTTTAGACTAGACTTTAGACTAGACTTTAGACTAGACTTTGTACTAGACTTTAGACTAGACTTTAGACTAGACTTTAGACTAGACTTTAGACCAGACTTTAGACTAGACTTTAGACTAGACTTTAGACTAGACTTTAGACTAGACTTTAGACTAGACTTTAGACTAGTCTTTAGACTAGACTTTAGACTAGACTTTAGACTAGACTTTAGACTAGACTTTAGACCAGACTTTACACTAGACTTTAGACTAGACTTTAGACCATGCTTTACACTAGACTTTAGACTCGAATTTACACTAGACTTTACACTAGACTTTACACTAGACTTTAGACCAGACTTTACACTAGACTTTAGACTAGACTTTAGACTAGACTTTAGACTAGACTTTAGACTAGACTTTAGACTAGACTTTAGACTAGACTTTAGACTAGACTTTAGACTAGACTTTAGACTAGACTTTAGATTAGACTTCAGACTAGACTTCAGATTAGACTTCAGACTAGACTTTAGGCTAGATTTTAGAATAAACTATAGACTAGACTTTAGATTCGAGTTTAGACTAGACTTTAGACTATATATGGATTAGAATTAGACTAGACTTTATACTAGACTTCAGACTAGACTTTTGACCAGACTTTACAGTAGACTTTAGACTAGACTCTTTAGTATTACTATTTCTTTAGACTAGACTTTAGACTAGACCTTAGACCAGATTTTAGACCAGACTTTATACCAGACTTTAGACTAGACTTTAGATTAGATTTTAGAGTAGACTTTAGACTAGACTCTAGACTAGACTTTAGACTATACTTTAGACTAGACTTTAGACTAGACTTTAGACTAGACTTTGTACTAGACTTTAGACTAGACTTTAGACTAGACTTTAGACCAGACTTTACACTAGACTTTAGACTAGACTTTAGACCATGCTTTACACTAGACTTTAGACTCGAATTTACACTAGACTTTACACTAGACTTTTCACTAGACTTTACACTAGACTTTACACTAGACTTTAGACCAGACTTTACACTAGACTTTAGACTAGACTTTAGACTAGACTTTAGACTAGACTTTAGACTAGACTTTAGACTAGACTTTAGACTAGACTTTAGACTAGACTTTAGACTAGTCTTTAGACTAGACTTTAGACTAGACTTTAGACAAGACTTTAGACTAGACTTTAGACCAGACTTTACACTAGACTTTAGACTAGACTTTAGACCAGGCTTTACACTAAACTTTAGACTTGAATTTACACTAGACTTTACACTAGACTTTAGACCAGACTTTACACTAGACTTTAGACTAGACCTTAGACTAGACTTTAGACTAGACTTTAGACTAGACTTTAGACTAGACTTTAGACTAGACTTTAGACTAGACTTTAGACTAGACTTTAGACTAGACTTTAGACCAGACTTTAGACCATACCTTAGACCAGACTTTAGACAATACTTTAGATAAGTCTAAATGAGCCCTCCTAATACTTTCCCTTTACCCCCATGTAAAAAACTTGACATTTCTTTTACCAAAGTGAGTGAAAGTATGTGGTGGCAATGAGGTCGTTTGGTTTTTATTTTAATGTAAATTTTTACACATTTTTATATTTTGCAACTTAAGTGGATGCGTGTGTTTTATAACTCTGTATGTGTGTATGTGTCAGTATTCCTTGATTGTCCTTTTTTTCTCTTTACCCATTTGCTCTTTACTCTGATGAAATGAAACTAAAAGTTAATTAAAAGAAAACTGTCTCTTAAATTAATTGCATTTAAATGAACTTGTCTACATGTTGTGTGTATTTCGTTGAGTGTATGCTTTGCTTATTTCACATATATAGACTGTAAAAACCAAAAATTTTGTGTTCTAGTAGCAATTTCATGATGTTTTAGTAATTTTTTTTTTTCTGAAAAGCAACACATTTTTAAATACTTTAGTTATGACTAATGAAATTATGTACATATATGAAACATATTTATTATTGCATTAAGCTGTTTTGTTTGTTTTTAGTATGTTGATATTTTTTGTATTTGCAAGTTATGTTTACAGTTCAGCTTTTTCTGAGAAAATGGATTAAGTCTTGTTTGTAGCCTGTAGGCTATATGTTATAACATTGCATTTATTTAAAGGATTTATTGTTAAGAATGAAACTATGAAAAAATCATTAAGATAATGAAACTATACTGTTGAAGTATTTTAAAAGATTTTATTTAAAATATAATAAATTAATAGATTTTACATACTACTTTAGAGATTTTACTAAGTAATTTGCTTTTAAACGAATCAAATATATGTATAACACTACTAAAAAAATGAATTATATTCTCCCCAGTCTAGTCTAGTCTACTCGAGTCTAGTCTACTCGAGTCTAGTCTAGTCTAGTGTAGTCTAGACTAGTCTAGTCAAGTCTAGTCTAGTCTAGTCCAGTCTAGTCTAGTCTAGTCTAGTCTAGTCTAGTCTAGTCTAGTCTAGTCTAGTCTAGTCTAGTCTAGTCTAGTCTAGTCTAGTCTAGTCTAGTCTAGTCTAGTCTAGTCTAGTCTAGTCTAGTCTAGTCTAGTCTAGTCTAGTCTAGTCTAGTCCAGGCCAGTCCAGTCCAGTCCAGTCCAGTCTAGTCCAGTCTAGTCTAGTTCAGTCTAGTCTAGTTCAGTCTAGTCTAGTCTAGTCTAGACTAGACTAGACTAGACTAGACTAGACTAGACTAGTCTAGTCTAGTCTAGTCTAGTCCAGTCTAGTCTAGTCTAGTCTAGTCTAGTCTAGTCTAGTCCAGTCCAGTCTAGTCCAGTCTAGTCTAGTTCAGTCTAGTCTAGTCTAGTCTAGTCTAGTCTAGTCTAGTCTAGTCTAGTCTAGTCTAGTCTAGTCTAGTCTAGTCTAGTCTAGTCTAGTCTAGTCTAGTCTAGTCTAGTCTAGTCTAGTCTAGTCTAGTCTAGTCTAGTCAAGTCTAGTCTAGTCTAGTCTAGTACAGTCCAGTCTAGTCCAGTCTAGTTCAGTCTAGTCTAGTCTATAGTCTAGTCTAGTCTAGTCTAGTCTAGTCTAGTCTAGGCTATAGTCTATAGTCTATAGTCTATAGTCTATAGTCTATAGTCTATAGTCTATAGTCTATAGTCTATAGTCTATAGTCTAGTCTAGTCTAATCTAATCTAATCTAATCTAATCTAATCTAGTCTAGTCTAGTCTAGTCTAGTCTAGTCTAGTCTAGTCTAGTCTTGTCTAGTCTAGTCTAGTCTAGTCTAGTCTAGTCTAGTCTAGTCTAGTCTAGTCTAGTCTTGTCTAGTCTAGTCTAGTCTAGTCTAGTCTAGTCTAGTCTAGTCTAGTCTAGTCTAGTCTAGTCTAGTCTATAGTCTATAGTCTATAGTCTAGTCTAGTTTAGTCTAGTCTAGTTTAGTCTATAGTCTATAGTCTCGTCTATAGCCTAGTCTATAGTCTAGTCAATAGTCTAGTCTATAGTCTAGTCAATAGTCTAGTCTATAGTCTAGTCATAGTCTAGTCTAGTCTAGTTTAGTCTATAGTCTATAGTCTCGTCTATAGCCTAGTCTATAGTCTAGGTCAATAGTCTAGTCTATAGTCTAGTCAATAGTCTAGTCTATAGTCTAGTCAATAGTCTAGTCTATAGTCTAGTCTATAGTCTAGTCTATAGTCTAGCCTATAGTCTAGTCTATAGTCTAGTCTATAGTCTAGTCTATATAGACTAGTTCTATTGTCTAGTCTATTGTCTAGTCTATTGTCTAGTCTATTGTCTAGTCTATTGTCTA